>NW_026725862.1:0-49743 GCF_029784015.1 Lycium ferocissimum
GACTATAAACTAGTTTAACATTCGAGGATGAATGTTCTTAAGGGGGGAAGGATGTTATATCCCGTGTTCTCGTGCATTGGAAAGAGTGTGACTTAAATGAAATTAGTACAAAGCGAGGTTATCCAACCCGAGGTGGTTAGAGTGATGATGCGTATGTATCGTAAGGATTAGAAGTTAAACAAATCGAAGAAAATAAGTTTCGTCGAGGTTAAAAATTTATTTGAATGAAATACGGTCCAAACTATAATATCCTACCGTATTTTGGACAGTGAAATTGAACCGTCCAACATGAGTAAATTTACCGACACGGAGAATTTGGTCATATTCAAGCACGAAAATCAAGAACTTGGTATATACAATGAATGAAGTCCCAAATGAATTAAATAGTGAATTTATTTATTACCGTGTATAATAATTATTCGTTAATAGATAAACTATATTATATGACTAGGGATACATATGGAACTATATACGTGCATTTAAGTAGGTAGCAAATTTTAGTGACAAGTGTTGTATAGATATGCCAAGAGGGCACGTGTTAAAAAAGGGGAAAGGAAAGTACCACTATTACCTTGAATCATTTTTGGTTAAGAATTCTTAAAAAGAAAAAGGAAAATGGTTACGAAGACTTATTTCACCAAAAAATAGCAAAGTGAATTCCTCTTTTTTTTTTTTTTTTTTGTCAACGACAACGTTCCCTTTCAAATTATAGGTTCTTGATTTTAGATCTCTACACAAAAATATAAGGACACAAAGGTAGTTGCTGAATTTTTATCTCATCTTCTCCTTCCTTGATAGCAAGTGATGGCATAAGCATGGGAGTATTGTCACCTTATTGTGTGGCTGATTTTGAAAGCATAGAGCTGAAGTCTAATAAAGTTCTAGAGATTAAGGTATGTTTTATCCACGTATCTTGTAAATTAAGTTGTTCTGAAGGAATTCCCAGCTTAAAATGCGGCAAGTAGGTCTTTAAAATGTATTAACTAGATATGATTGCCTTGTGGGCGTGTTTGATGAGATTTTGGGAAATTCTCACGTGATTATGTTGCTATTTGATGTTGTTGTTGTTGGTGGTGGTGGTGGTGGTGATGTTTTCCATGTTATGGACGCTTTGGAATTGATTGGAGCAAGGGTTATAGAGAAATGCTGCCCGAATTTCATTAAGTTCGTTTGTATACAAATTAGATAGTAAGTGGTGTAAATGGTCTAATTGTGATGTTATTGTCGTGATTGTAGACATACGGACTCGAGGAGTAGACGTTAGGTGATTACGTAGAATGTCAGGTATGTAAAGCTATCCCTTCTTTCTTTTTGGCATGAATTACATAAACTGAGCAAACAACGAACATATATGACTCCAAGGAACTCTAGTTCTCAATCGTGCTTGACATGATAGTTATCTTTGATTCTCAAGTGTTGTTTCATTCTAAATAATCTATTGAGTCTCGGATGATGATTTAGTTTGTATATGGTTGCTCCTGATATTTTATTCGTGCATGACGTTATTACATCATTTCACCGAGTCCCGGCCGGATACGTATTTGTGCACGGATCGTTGCAGATTGTTCACCGAGTCCCTCACTAGTCGGTGCGGTATATATATGATTATTTCATCGAGTCCATCACTAGAGGGGCCGGGTACGGCATATATGTATATGATTATTTCACCGAGTACCATAATGGGTCGGGTACGGTATATTATATAGATATGCATGACTCTCATCTCATAAGGCACAGGTGTATTGGTATCTTTGATTATCATACTTGTCTCCTGTCCTCTTTTACTCAGTCATGACCTTCTTTATTGTACTTCATGCTTTACTTACTTCAAGATATTTTCGTGCACCCCCCTTTCTTCGTTGCGTTTTATGCCGCAGAATACGGACACTCGGTTTGGCAATCCTCCGGCCCTAGGACTTCGCTCGGCTGCTCGGAGAGCTCCATTGTTCCCGTGAGTTTGAGTCATTTTGTGGCCGTATCCTTGATATAGACTTATACATATCCGGGGGTACGGCGGGGCCCCGTCCCGTCATATTTCACTTATACTTTTAGAGGTCCGTAGACATGTGTGGGTTGCATATAGGCTTTGGTCAACTATATCGACATAGTCCGGGCTTTGGATATTCCGATATAGTGGCGGCACTTGTCGGCTTTCCTATTTTGTTATGTTTTGGTTAGATGTGACTCCTCAGGAGATAGGTTCATTCTGATATGTGACGTTATGAGTCTATAGATTGCTTTTACAAATTTTCATGTCATCCTTAGTTCTAGTTGGGTTATATTTAGCAGGTTCGTATACGAGTGTCCAGCTCGGGCACTGGTCATGGCCCATCAGTTTGGGTCGTGACAGCATGTTAGTACATGGTTAGGTGAGTTGTTAGAGCACCAACTAGTTATGTCATGACCCAACCCCGTAGGCCGCAACTAGTGCCCGAGAGCCTGGCACCCGTACACACCCATTAACTGTAAACAAGATACATACAAATGTTTTATACATATACAAAGATCGACGTCGACCATAGCTAGCATAACCCGGTGCAGACATACGTAAATGTGAAACGTCGCCCAAATATATATATATATATATATATATAATATATATATATATATATATATATATATATATTCAGCGAGATAATATCACATATCACAGCCGGTAAGGCTATCATAGTATAGGGGGACGTCAAGTCACAAATCACACGACACAACCGAACGGTGATTACCCACAACCCACACATATGTCATGACCTCTACGAGTAACAAAACCATATGACGGGACAGGGCTCCGCCGTACCGATGAATAGTCATATACATATGCATCTAAGAGTCCGTACCAATACATAGGCTCCTGAACACGGGAGCGCTCCAAAATAGCTGAATGGAAATCCTAAGCTGTCGGATCATCACAACGAGTATCTGTACCTGCGGGCATGAAACGCAGCCCCCGAAGAAAGGGGGTCAGTACGAAATATGTACTGAGTATGCAAAGCATGAAATATAGTAAACAGGATCATAATCGGAACAAGAAGTACGAAAAATAAATGCAAAATCCAGAATACCAAAATACTTACTTATCAAAACACAAATCATGCACGTGGGCTCGGGGAATATGGTCGCTTCCGTCATTGGCGCCATAACACATCATACTCGAAGGTTTCAAATCTCCATAACCCGATATATCACATAACACATCATAACGCCATAACACATCATAACACCGGAATATACACGGCATCTTGCCACAGCAGGCTCGGCGAATCCGGACACATCATACTCCGAATATAACATAGTGCGCACGATAACATAACCGGCTCGGGACTCGGCGAAAGATATATAACCATATGCACGAGCAAGTCGTGGGAGACTATATGCGATTTAAAACATTTCAAAAACTCCATAGAATAGTCAAAACGAACTATCATTTAAAACCAAGAGAATAGTCAAATCAAGTTTCTCCCGAATGTCACTCGGGAACATATCAAATATAACTTTAGAAATTATGGTTACGTTTCAAAGCCATACGGAGTAGCTTATGGAAATCGAGAACATAATCGTCATTACAGACTCGATAGGTAAGTAAGTAATCGACGCTCGAGGGTTAAGACGATAGTCATGCTAAGTTCTTTCAAAAGTCGTTAGAACTATACAAAGAAAAGTCGCGGGACCCACGGACGAGCGTCAACCCAATCCGAGCCCGCCTATGGAAGGTATAGTCATTATACGCTACGTAGCCTTCTACGAGCATATCGAGGCGATCCGGTTCTGTCTACGAAAGTTTTTTTTTTTGATATAGAACCCTTTAGGAACAAAACTTTTTATGCAAACTTTGAAATCCGATCATACCAAAGACAAAAAGACCATAGTTACCGAATTAGAATAATAACATCAAGAAGCAAATGAGAATTATAGACATGCCAAAAGAAAGAAAGAAAGAAAGAAAGAAAGAAAGAAAGAAAGAAAGAAAGAAAGAAAGGGTGAGCTTTACATACCTGTTCAACCTCCTATTAGCTACGCGTATTCGTCCGAACTCATAAATCTACATTTAAAGGGATTCACGCTACGTTAGTCTCTTTATTTCACACTTGTTCCAAATTTCAAACCAAACCATTCTATATTCTGTCGAAAATCGGGCAGCATCTCCCCTGTTTATATGCCTAGCCCGAATTCTCAATTCAGTAACCAACAACAATACCAATAGTATTAACATCATTTCCAATACCGACGTATGCCATAAAACAGCCCGCACACTGTTTTCTAAATTTCTCAACCAACCAAATTTGCGATATAACTATTTAATAATTTTATTTCCGTAAAGGAGTCGGAATTCATATGAACAACATCAATAACAACAGCCTTCACATTTTACAAGTTAAATACATTTATTTTCATCCAAAATTCTCTTCAAATCTCCTTCCATAATTCACAACACCAACAAACGAATTTATCAAGCTATTCCCTCCGTGCTAATCCGTTAAAATTCTAAATAAACTCGTTAACAATGAAAAGGAACCGTAATCATACCTTAAGCATGCAGCCCCCACGTTATCACTCTTCTCCTTGGTTGATTTTTAGCTCAAATTGAAGACAACGCAACAGACAACACTTTTCTCTTCATGGGCTTGAATTCTAGGAGCTCGATTTTGGTCAAAATTGGTTTTTCTTTTCTCCAAGGCTCTTCTCTCTTTTCCAGAATTTTCTGGTGTTCTTGGTCTGAAAAATGAGAGGAAAGGGCTGAAATTTCACTTAAATAGGCATGGGTCATGGGCCTAACTCGATTGGGCCCGGTTTGGGCCTAGCCCACTGGCCTTTTCGCCTTAAAACGTCCATATCTCCTTATCCCGATGTCACCTGTGGTCTCACGACCTATGGTTGGAAAGATAATTCAATTACCTACAACTTCTATCTTTGGTGTTTTTCCAAATTCCAAACTTATAATACCGTTTTCGCCCTCGAAGTCGCATCACCCGAAAACGTTACTTCAAAATATTTGTTTGGAGGACTTCCACTTTGATTTGGCTCAAGGGTCCTTCTTGAGTTATGTTTAACTTCACATATGTGATTCATATAAATTGTCGCATGTCCCAAAAAAATCTCAATATGTGGGCCCCACCTCAGCTTGCAAATAATCCGACGTACAAAAATACGAAATATAATACTGTCAACGTGAGTTTAAATTATGAAGCAACAACATGATTGTCAATTTTTAAGCACGTTAATAAGGACCTTCCAATTGGTTGGAATACTAGAAGAAAATATTTTTTTTAATCACTATTCATGGTCACCAATTTTTGGTGCCATGGCCGAATACTCCCCTTTGCTTGTTCTTCATATTTCTCTAAGTTTCTAGAGTGATAACATGATGAACAATGTCTAGCTTGTCATCTAATGTGCACATATATAATTCATCCAAATGTCCCATGGCCCACACATAGCTTGGATGAATTTAATTTGGCCAAGCCATGGGTGGTACCCCACTATATGCCACACGGCCACATTGGCCTTTTTTCATGAAATAAATACTTTCCATAATTAACTTTTGACCCCAAATTTTCCTTAATATTCCATACCAATAAAATCATAAGCAACTTATGCCTTAAAACAAAATCGAAGGTCAAAAGTCTCTACCTCGCATCCCGGAATAGTCTTGTCCTTAACTTATCATGGTTAGCCCGGATTATCCCAATGTACAAAATACGGGATATAACATCCTTCCGCCCTTTAGAACATTCGTCCTCGAATGTTAAACTGGTCTTACAGGGTCTTATACGCACTTCGGGGGAGTCTCTTTCATAGCTGTCACATACAGTTCATTAATCAATCAACATAACCCATCTGGGAATTTGGATTACCTGAAGACATAGGAAATAGGTAGGAATACGTATTCTCCATCTCTTCCCTGATATTGTTCCGCCACAATACCTTAACGGAGGTTATGTTTTTAGTACGCAATCTTTTCACCTGACGATCCAGCATGGCTATAGGCTGCTCCTCGTAGACTAATTCCTCTGTCACCTGGATGTCATCTAGGGAAAATACTCTTCGGGAAGGGTCGCCACACATTTGCGAAGCATTGACACGCGGAAGATCGGATGACCGGCTTCCCAAATCGACGGTAGGTCTAATTCCTAGGTAACCTTGCCTACCTACGGACGATCTGATAAGTTCCAATATACCTCGGACTGAGCTTCTTCTTTCCACCGAATTTCATAACACCCTTGATGGCTGACGCTCTCAGAATTACCCAATCGCCAATCTGGAACCCTAAACGTCGATGTCGATTATCCGCATACGATTCCTGTCGACTCTGAGCTGCTAATGACCACTCCTGAATAGATTTTACCTCATCAATGACTTGCCGAACCCTATCCGGGCTAATTAACTTAGTTTCGCCAACATCGGACCGGCTAATCGGTCGCACTTCGCCACACGAAGCCTCGTACGGCTATCTGGATACTAGAATGGTAGCTATTATTATAAGCGAACTCAACAAGTGGCAAAAGATCATCTCAGCCTATATCTCGAAATCAATAACACAGGCCCACAACATATCCCTTAGTGTCTGGATAGTATGCTCGGTCTGTCCGTCAGTCTGAGGGTGACATACTGTATCGAGATTCACTTGCGGTTCAATGGTCGGCGTCATTAGTCCTTACATCCTTGTCACTATTTTACCTTTACATTCCGAGTGTTCACTCAACATGACTTTGTTGCTAGTGGGTATAATGGTTATGTCCCTGAAACTATTCCTCCTAGTTCCTTCCCATGACTACTTCCGTCGATCCAAAGTATGTATATACGAAATGGTTCCGCACCCTTCGCTATCCTTCACAGTACAACTACACTTATGGCAACTCATAATTCGAGTTCAAACTAAATCCTTGAGCTCTTGCCACAACTATTCCTTTAGCTTTCTGCTACAACTGTTTCTTTAACCTTTATCCCTCAAATCTTACCATACAACCCAAAAGCATAGGGCTACGGAAATTCTTACTCCCTTACGATTCTCTTATAACACAAGTATACGTGTCTTCAATTTCCTTACATCGGCAATCGTTTGAACTCTAGCTCCAAGCTAGTAAATTTTCCTCTGGAGCATAAGGACGTCATAATCTCTTTCAAGTCCAATATGTTCTTCCCCCCTTTATTAAGGAGGTCCTAATACATTAATATATTTTTTTTTTTGCTATCCATCGTCGTGGTCACTTATCTTGCGGGAGTTAGAAATCTCTTGGCATCGTTGCACGGCCTATTCATTCTTTCCTTTACTTCTCATTCTTCTTTTGTTCCATACTACCACACTCTATCCCTTTCACGCGCCTACCCTCAAATTTTTATCCAATGTCACACCCTTAATCCGATAGGGTGTGATGGGCACCCGACCCTTATTTAGGGCCGAGCGAACCCGCTGACTCTTGTAATATTCATAATCATGCTGGCCCTCAAATCATGACACAAATACATAATGAAAGTTTTTCGAAGAACAATATGCTTTTTACTTCTCTCGAATCAAATAAAATCTGTAACATATAAAACTTATAACACAATGCGTAATAGTACATCGGCTTACATAGCCGCTTACATAACCGACATCTTATACCCACGACACTGTCTGCAAAGTCTCTAACACGGAACATGAAACCATAACATAATACTCTGACTTGGCAGCACTCCGGAGAAAATGGAGCTCGCCAATCCCGCAGGAACATTTTCTGCTAACATCTTGACTCACAATGTGTACCTGCGCGGCATGAAACGCAGCCCCCGAAGAAAGGGGGTCAGTACGGAATATGTACTGAGTATGTAAAGCATGACACATAATAGCGGGATCATACTGAAGTAAAGAGCTCAGAAAAATCATAAGACTTGTCTTTGAAAACATAAATCATGCATATCCATGTCATAAAATCATCGTGAAAACATGTAACGTGCCCCGGCCCTCTAATGAGGGACGCGGTGAGTAAAATCATAATATACATATATAAAGTGTACATATAACGTGCCTCGGCCCTCTAAGGAGGGACGCGGTAATTAAAAATCATCATATGCATGTACATGTAACGTGCCCCGCCCTACTTCAGTGAGGGACACGGTAAAGGGAATCATCATATGCCATCCTGGCCACCTCCCCATATCATATCATGTAACGTGCCCCGGCCCCGCTAGCAAGGGACGCAAAGAAATATAACGTGCCCCGCCCCTAGTGAAGGACGCGGTGAACAATGCAATGAGGTGTACGAATACACACCTGCCCGGACGCAGCTGAGGACATATTGAGGTCGGCACGAGCGTAGTAGTGAGAAACCATATGCACATAATCATCATCATAGACTCAATGAAGCACTGAATGAATCGTCATTTCAAAATCGGGACAATAGTTATATCAAAAATCTTTCGGACGGTACTCGGAAACATATCAAATATCATAAGTATATCAAAGTATCGTAGGGACCATAGTCGTATATCAAATTATTCCGAGCCCGCCTATGAAAATCAAAGTCATTATACGTTACAAAACTTTCACGAACGTTTCAAAGCAATCCGGTTCTTTTCACGAAAGTTACGTGACATTTCTAGACATAGGATTCTTTAAGGACAAACCGGTTATACGACATTCTAATCCAATCATACCGGAGACATAAAGACCGTAGCATGACCATATTATGGATACTAACATCAATAAACAATTATAAATCATGAACATGCTCGGAAAGAAGGGGTGAGCTTTACATACCTTAGCCGCTTCCTAAGCTAATCCGAACTTACGCCGACTTTCACGATCTACAATAATGTCATTAGGTATCAATCATTAGCCATAACACTTAAGAATCCAATTCCAAATTAACACTTTGTCTACAAAAAAATTTCGGCAAAGATTTCCCCCAAAACTTCAACATCCTAGAATTCAACTCGCCAAATCAACAACAACCAAACCAACAACCATACTAACAATATCCATAAGTGATCCAAAACGCATTCTAACATTAATAATTCCTTTCTTACACAATTCGGCAACATTTCATTTATATTCAAATAAACTACATACGATCAATTCAATTAATGCTCACATATTCGATTACTAATCCGCAACCTTTCAAACATGATTTAAGAACATTCCAAGCAATCCATACAATGTTCAAAACAACCCAACCAATAGGCCATTCCACCCGAAATCTTCCAAATGCCCTAAGAACATCAACGATACGTTTCTTCCTTTCAAATTCATAAACTATATCAACAATTCCATACGTTAGCAACATCATTTTCATTAATACAAGAAGCCATATTAAGATCACAATAAGTCCCAAATCAGCCCACAAGACCATAGCTCTACTTAGATCATTAAATCTTCATTCTACATCATGGAATTCACATCCACAACAACCAAAACACTAAATAAAATCAATTCATTCCTTCTACACACATAATCCATATCCACGGCCACACACCATCATACAACATTTCATAATTTTCATCCATTTTCATACACTATAACACGTCCATGACATCCATAAAACATGTAAAGGAGGATTAAATCTTACCTTCTCCTTCAATTCCTCTTCTCGGCTAGAAGTAGTCCTAGTATCAACGAATGATTTTCTCGTTCCAACAACTACTCCACGTCGACGAGAGCCTTCCAATTAGTAGAGAAACAAGGAGAAAATAATTTTTCATGAGCACACTTTCCATGACCATGTTCGGCCATAGTTGGCCGAACTCTCTCTCTTCTTTCTTTTTCTCCTTCTTTCTTGAATTTTTCTTGAAGTTAAAATGATGAGTAATGCCTTGTTATGACTTACACACACACATATATATATATATATATATATATAAATGGGGGCACATGGCCGGTCATGCCCCTATTTTTTTTTCCTCCACTTTTCTCCAATTTTCTAGAAATTTCCTAAATTGCAAAAGATGAATAAGTCTTGCATGGTAAGGAATTATACATACACATATACATGCCTTCTCCAATACAAGATACACACATGTGCCATTCCATGGCATGAAAATATTGGCCAACCATGGGTGGGGCCCACTTTCCACTATACATGGCCACTTTGGCTTTTCATGGCTATTTCATGAAATAATAATTTTTTTTTCAAATTCCAAGTTTGCCCTTACTTTTCCTTAGTCCAATTTTACCCTTAATACTCCATACCAATAAAAGACGAACGTGCAACTTATGCATTCTTAACAAACCAAAAAAAAAATATAACCTTGTCCTTAACTTCCCGCCATTAACTCGGAATATTCAAAATTACAAAACGCGAGGTATAACATCCAAATAGTGCCATGCTTTGCCCGTCACCTCTCTTAGAGGCTTTACTCCCTCACGTTTCATACTCTTTCGCTTTCTCCGACATTTTGGCCCCTTTATCTTCCATCTACTCACTTTCTTTCTTTCCAAATATCATTGTATTAGAACTTCCCGAGCTTAACCTGTAGTGAAAACAAGATCAACTCGCCTTATAACATTGGTGCCATTTCATTTCCTTCTACTTGAACTTCATTACCCTGTCCGACTAATGCCTTCCAATATGTCACAACGTCGACACGGGATGTACATACCCGCCGATATAGTCATGTATGGGATGTCATATACATACGTATACATAATTGCTACCATCTTACTTACAAAATATTTCCAAACGCTATTCAACTCACCCTGATTCTAAAGCCGTAACGCGCCTTCTTTGTTTTCACTAGTTCGCTCCGCCTCGTCCTATGTGACCTCTTAAGGTTCCTGCCCACTCTGTATACTCTGATTTCTCTTAGGTTACCCTAGCTTCCCATTTGTCTCCCCTGCGTCCGACTCTACAGGACTTTTAGTACACTTCCCAGGGGGTCACCCATCCTGAAATTTTTCCCACTCCAGCACGCTTAACTTTGGGACTCTGATGAAATGTGTTGCTCTAATGCTAGTATGATCTCGTCCACCTCACCCATGACCCTCATCACCTAATCCGGAGTAAATCGAAGTCTTAACAGATTTCAAGACATCCTCATAACACATCTCCCGCCGAATCAGAAAGGGTCTCTTACTCCAATCAATGATTATTTAATACTCGTAGTCATCCCAAATTCTCGCCTGTGAGGCACTTATATTCCAATGATAAATGTCCAAAGTTCCCTCGAAGTAGTATTTTTACCTCAACCTACATCACCTGTTTCTTTTGATGAAATTATATTGCACCACCGGTTCCTTAAGCCTACCATCTTTGTCGCTTAGAGATCCCATTATTTGTGAGGTGAAGTCGTGTGCACGCAGTACCCCTTTATGCTCTATGCCATTTTACCCTTACTGTGTACCCAACACAGGCTTCTAACTTACTCAAAAACATACCAGGTTCGTCGCAATAATAGCCTTATCTTGTCACCATGTCGTCGTACTACACCTTTAAATTCATAACTATGCATTCCCTTTTCGTTCCATATTCGTACTCATTTAACTACGTCTATCTTGGGTGCTTCCTTTAGTATCCCCTTACCATATTTCTACCGTCTATGCCCATCCTTCTTTTCTGCGCACGATGAATTTTATAATACCTCTATGTCCTTCGGAAAATACTACTCCTACACAATCCCTTTCTCATTTTCAAATCATATTCTGCGTCTCATCCCTATTTGTTCTTATCATACCGCCTCATTTCCTAGCACTCATTCTATCTCGTTGCTCATCTTTCTCTAGTTTGGTCTTTCACCGTTCTTTCACTGATATTACTCGTGTTCTCGGCTACACATGTCATCATCTATTACTGCACTGTTGTCTCGCCCACTTTCTTTTCATCCCCTTTTTCCAATTAACCCTTTTTTTTTTCGTGCTCGCTATCATTTCCGCTTTCTCATAATCTCTATCCTGAACTTTCCCCATAGAAGGACTTCATAAACTCCCTCTTTTTTCTCAATAGCTCACCGTTATACTTTAGTCACCTAGATCACGTCATATCTTTTAGTCACTTCCTCGCTTAGGCTTTGCTCATTTTCATAACAATCCTTATTATATTCACGTAATATCCTGTTCGTGATCAATCTTATAGCGGCACATTCCTTAACTTTTTGCCCTTTCTGATCAACTTTATCCTTAATATCTCGCAAGCTGTCTTATCAATACATTCATATCGATCACAATTCTTTTCCTCTGTACTCTTGTCTTAATCATACTATTACTTTCAATTTCGCAATTAACTTCTTTCTCGAGGTCAGCCGTACTCGCAACTTAGTCAAATCCTATCATTACTATTGGCACGACCTTCCAAGACATATTACAAACCTATATCTCATTCTCTTTTATTTCCGGAAAGTTTTGCGTAGTTTCCTCCGTAATTGTTACTATCTCAAACTCCGCACGTTGTGGAATACTAACAATGCTTCACATTGGCCAACATATATATGTATATATCATATCATATCACACAACACCCAGGGCTACCCATGTCAACAACGATATGAAAATGATGAACTTACCTCGTATATTCAACTCAAACTGCACCTATTACATTTCCCTGTTTACTTTCCCTTTCGATCTTCAACTTTACATTTCAATCGTACTTCAATACCTTACCCGACATATATCTTTCGTACCGTTGCTTACCTGCGTACTTTGTAACTTCCAACATCATCAATCACTTTCTTCTATCGATGTCATTCTTCTGCTGCAATCAAAGGTTAGTATAAGGAATCTCATTCCCTATGACTTGGCTCTATGGCACGATCTCAGATGTGAAAGAAGAGTAACCACCCTAGATGCCCCGTAGCCTCCTGTTTATAAATGTGGCGCGCTTCACACCATAAAATGGACTCTCATCGGACACGACTTTGGCACAACCCCTAGGACGAACCGGCCTCGACACCAATTTGTCACACCCCAACTTTCGATAGGGCATGATGGGCACCCGACCCTTACTTAGGGCCGAGCGAACCCGCCGATTCTCGTGATACTCATAATCATCATCGGGCCCTTAAATCATGACATGAGTGCATAATGTAAGATTTTAAAAAAAAAACATGCCTTTCGTCTTTCCCAAATCAAGGAAAATTTGTATACATATGAAACTTGTAACACAATGCATAATGACACATCGGCTTACAGAGTCGCTTACAAGACTGACACGTACTATACGTGACTCTATCTCGCAAAGTCTCTAACATAAATCAAGATACCATAACATAGATACTCTGACTCGGCAAAGACTCCGGAAAGAAATGGAGCTCGTCAATCCAAACTCGGAACATCTTCTACTAATATCCTCTACTCATCTGTGTACACCTGCGCGGCATGAAACGCAAATTTCGAAGAAAGGGGGTCAAGATGAATATGTACTGAGCATGTAAAGTATAAAATACAGTAAACATGATCATACTGAAATTAGGAGTATAGAAAATCGTAAGGCTTGCCTTTGAAACATAAATCATGCATGTCAATATCATACTTAACCCATTATGGGACTGAGTGGCATAAGTAAATAATCATCATGTACATATGCATGTATAACGTGTCCCGGCCCTCTAGTGAGGGACTCGGGAATAAAATCATCATATCATGTATATATAACGCGCCCCGGCCCTCTAGTGAGGGACGCGTGAATGAAGTCATCATATGCCATCCCCGGCCGCCTCCCCCATATCATCATATCATCATATACATATACATATAACGTGCCCCGCCCTCTAGTGAGGGACGCGGTGAATAATGCAAAGGGAGTTGCACGAATACATGCCCCGGCCCGGACGCAAAGTGGAAAGAAGTAATAACAGCTCGCACGAGCGAGTAGTGAGAAACCATATGCATATATAAATCAATTTTCAAGACTAAGTAGATAAGGAGACAATCAACGCTCGAGTATCAAACGATATTCATGTTAAATCCGTTCTAAATGCCATTAGGACCACGTTAAAGAGAGTCTTAGAGATCGTAGACATGTATCAAACCAATCCGAGCCCTCCCATGAAAGTTACGGGCATTAATCATTATAGAATCTTCTATGAACGTATCGCAGCGGACCGAGCCCGTCAATGAAAGTTAGGGACCTTATTCGACATAGAATCCCTTAGGAATAAAAACTTTTTATGCAACATTTACTATCCAATCATACAAAATACACAAGGACCATAGCTCGACTACATTAGGAATGCTAACATTAAGAAGTGAATAAGAATCGTAGACATGCTCGGATCTTATGGATAGAGTTACCCCAAGGCTCGTATCATATCTTACTTACATCTAAGACATGCCAAAAGAAAGAAAGGGTAAGTTTTTACATGCCCGTTCCACCTCTTATTAGCTACGCTTATTCGTCCAAGCTCGTAAGCCTACACTTAAAAGTATTCACACTAACATTAGACTCTTTATCGCACACTTGTTACAAATTTCAAATCAAACTACTATATATTCTCGCCGAAAATCTAGTAAAGATCTCCCCGTTTATATGCCTAGCCCAAAATTACAATTCAAGAACCAATCAACAACAACAATAATACCAACATCAACAACACTATTATTCATACCAACATATTCCGTAAACATCCCACACGACATTTTTCAACATACAACAACAATATGCACTTTCTTCCATCCCAATCAAGGAGTATAATCTCATCAACACGCCAACAATGTTAGATATCATTTTTTTATGCACAAATCAGTCCATCCACACGGCCACAACACGTTCAAAACAGCCCATAAACACAACAACTACAATACAACACTCTATGACCTTTTCTCCATAACTAGTTTCATTTTTAAGGTCTAGACCTTCAAATAAACTCAACATAAAAGATGAGATAAATAACATACCTTATACTTGAAAAAAACTCAGCCACATCAACCTTTTCCAACACCAAGCTTTAGTAGAAGCAAGAACAATCACCTTTCACGGACTAGTTTGGCGTAATCTTGTCAAATTCTTGATTTATCGGACTATAATGCTTGGGGGAGGTGTAGAGAATTTTCTAGGACCCTTTGGAATGTTATTATGCTGAAAAAATGGGTTTTATGGGGTATTTATACCCCTCCTAGGTCGGTTTCACCGACCTTCTCACGTGGGGCCCGCGGAGCCATTTGGCAGCTTAGGGTCTTGCTCTTAAAATGGCCATAACTCTTGATTACGACATCGTGTGAGGGCCCACAACCTATGGTTGGAAATATCTTTCAATTATATACAACTTTTATTCTTGGTGTTTTTCCAAATTCCAAACTTATAATGCCGTTTTTGCCCCTCCAAGTCAACTCATCCGAAAACGTTTCCTTAAATCGTCCTTTTGGAGGGCTTATGTCCATATTTGGCTTATGGGTCCTTCTTAGGACTTGCTCAAATTTCCATGTATTACTTTTATCACCTATAATATATCCTTTACAAAATTCTGACTTGTGGGCCCCACCTTAACTCATGGTTTCGAGGGCTATCATCGAGTGATCATGTTAACCGATTTACTCCATACACTCTCCAAATGTCATATATATGTTCTTATGCTCAGATAACATAATCTTCATCCATAATCCTTGTGTAACTCTGCTCTCCCCTGAGCTCATACTAAGCCGTCCACAGCCTTGATAACGCGAAATATTCCAAGGTGTAACATGGATTGAAGCCCAAGATCTGCCCCACAGAAAGAACAAGTCTAGCAGCCCAAATTAGGACTTCTAGAAGCTTTAGTGTGAACATGAGGCGTTGTTCTAATGTGAACGAAGGAAGCTTCCCTTTTTGTGTTTTCTATGCTTATTAAAGGTTATTTTGACTTTCATAATGTGTAGTGGCTTTCTAGGCTTCTAGGAGTATGCATTTTGTAGTCTTCTATGCACCTAGACGACTACACTTCCATTTATTTCTTTTGACAAGTATATTTTAAGAACCTTATTTAAATGTGCTTGTAATTCATTTGAAAGGAACCTATCTTGAAATATATGAATATTGAACTTTTCTCTCTAGTTGAGACTTGTTGTGATTTGGTGGACTCCAAATTGTACAACCCCCATTTGATCATTCAATTTGCAAGAGATTACTATTCTCTTGAGGATTGTTGCATAAGATAGGTGCCTTTGATCCTTTTGGAAGGTAACTAGGATTCTTCTAGTTATTGTCCAATTGTTTATCGATTGTGTCTTTTTTTCTATCTTGTCTTTGTTTTCTTGCATCATTTGGTATCAGAGCCTAGTATAGATTTGTTCCAACAAATCTAGTCTTGGGTTTGGTATTCACAAAAAAAAAATCTGGAAAAAAATAATCCAAAATTCTATTGAATTCCTTCTTTTATTGTTGATTCTAGTGTTAGATTCGAGTTCCTTAGAGTTCTTAGGTTCTACATCTGAAGTTTTGAGTCAATTGAAGTTAGATTTTCAATTTCCACCATTGTTAGACCTTGAAACTTGAAGACTCAAAGTCTGTCTTATAGAAGAGGTTGAAATTGAGGGTTGAAAGTTGTTGGGTTGATTTCCCCTAGTTAAGAAGGGCAAGAATCCAAAAATTGGAAAGATTTGGAGTATTTCGGTGTTCTTGATCTATTTGGTGAATCTGATTTTTGGTGTTTGAAGACTTGTGTTCTTGGATGTTCATATGTTCAAGAAAAAGTTCATGAACTATTATTTCTAAAGTCTCAAATCGTGCCATTAGTTTAGGAGTTTTGGGTGATCCATGGTGATATTTGGAAACTAGACATCAAGATGGTCATTTTGGTATATCATTTGAAATGTTTTGAATACTCGTGTTCTTGAGTGTTCATAAATATTTTGTGAATTTTCATGTGTGTTCTTGATAATTTCAGATTTACTAACTTTGTTTAATCTAATTTTGGTGATAAGTTAAGCTTTCAAGATGTTAGGGAGTGTGAAAGCTATTTTGGAAGTCAAAGGGACTAGTCAAGAGTTGATTCCCAAGGAGTTGGTGCATTGAACCCCTCCAAAACTTGGAGAAGGGGGCTGTACTCATTAGGAGAAGTCAAAAATCAGTTTGGGGTGTGTGAAAGGGAGTAGAGGCAAACAAATAGTCAAACCATTAATTGACACAAGTTCCCAAGTCAATTCTTGGGAAGACTAACAGTCACCTTGAGAAAAGAGTGTCCAAGTTCCTAATCACCTCTTGGGAAAATGAGAAGTCAAGTTTGCAAGTCCCTAGTCATCTTTTGGGAAGACGAGAAGCTACATTGAAAATTGTAGTAATTAAATTCCAAGACAAGTTGGTCAAAGGATATTAATTAGCAAGACTTAAGGGGCTGCCTTGAACATTTTAAAGGGGGTTTGGGAAGCTTCTTAATCCTTTCTTTGTGACATAACTTCTAGCTAGTATCCATTGAGTAATTACCTACTCAAAGTTTACTAGTTCTTGAGCTATAACTTTTTCCTTGCTAATTCTTTCAAGCTTTTCTCGTTTTAACTCGTCGTGAATTGTTTGACTCAAGTGCGCCACAATTAAAAGAGTCATCCGACTATAGAGTCCATAATATCACTCTAATCCCAAAGAAGTAGCATCTTTTGTATAATTTGGGAGGTTAAATAGGAGTTGGTCAATTCCGAGGAAGCCAAGTACTACAAGACGGAGTGAACCAAACCTATTGTATCATTGAGTGAACCCGCGACCCAAATAAAGTAAGGGAGTGAGTAAGGTGATTTTTAACTCATAACCTTTTCTTTGAGCTTTGTTATGCAGGTATGATGGACCAAGGTGCAATGAGGACTAAGCCCGTTCAATCGGAAGTAAGAACTAGATGGCTTACATAAACGAGAGGACCACTATTTCCAAGAAAAGGAGAGAGATTGCCTAAGCCAAGGTTTCAAAAATTGATGGTGAATGTTTGTGGGTATAATGGCTTTGATCTAGAGCTTGATGATTTGTGTGACTCCACATTCATCTCTCCTTATGCGGCTGATTGGTTGAATTTGACATGGGTTAAAAAGAGATATCCATATGACTATAATGGGTATCAAGTTGAGTGGATGGTCAAGGTGGTAATATCTCATAGAGCTTATGTTGAAACGGTCCGATGTGATGTGTTTCCCCTAAAAATAAGTCACTTATGCTTTGGACAGCCCTGGTTTCGAAAACACGACGTTCCAAATATATGAGATTGGATAAGGTATGTCATGGACGAGGAAGGATGGCCTCTCTTTCCATTCCCACTTCCGAAAGAAAATCCCAATAGTGTATATGTCTCTTCTATACCTATAGATGAGTGTAATGCCATGCAAAATGGGAAGTCCGGGTTGACTGGAATAAGTGGGCTGCCACAAAAGAAACAAGAGAATGGAATTGAAAAGAACACGAGAGAAAAGAAAAATAATGAGGGAGATGAAGTTCTTCACTCTAACACTCACAATGTTTCTTTTTCCTCTAGTTGTTTGAATTCTTTTACAGTACCATTGGAAACAATCTTGAGAATGAACCTCATACAATGGAAACTCATGAAAAGGATGCAACAATTTCGGAAGAGAAGAATTGTCCAAAAGCGGGACTTGAAGGTAAAGAAGATCAATCTTGTGAGCCTAAAAGTACTTCTAAACTCACTACTTTAGATGCTAATGTTAAGCATGTTGATTGTGTGAGTATGACTAAGGAATTATCTTGTTTGGGCTTAAAATCTTCTTTGTCTTGTGATGATAAACTGAATGAATCTTGTGGAGATACACTAGTTGTTCTCGGCTGTGATCCTGAAATTGAAACTACTTACTTGTGAGTTTGATGTGATGAAAACTAGTATTGACACTTGTGATGAGAGTCTTAATGCAAAATACACAACTTCTGTGGTTGAAAGGAGTAAAAACAAGTTGATTTATTTTAATGTTTTGTCTTTAGAAAGCAATCTTGAAAATTGTGTGTGAGTGAGTAATATTCCATTGTTAGTTGATGATTATTCTGGATATGACGGGATTGTTGGCCATAAATGTGATTGTTTGGAATTAGGCACACCACCCATGTTTGATAAGGAAGAAAGGAATTCATCTGTGAGTCTTTCTAATGTTGAATCTGCACATGATAATGAAATTGACTTAAATGATGAGTTTGAACATGTGGACTTCAATGATGATGTGCACTTGGGTGAGACCTTTCTTGTGAAACAAATTTTAGTTGGAGATGCTTGTTTGTTTAATGATGAGTTTGAGTTTCTTAATACTCTTTCTTGTGATGGAATTAACTCCTTGTTGGATAGTTCACTTGATAAAGGACATTGTCTTGGAAAGGAAAGCGTGCGAAGTTGCTTAAGTAATAAATCTTCTTTGTGTGGTCCAAATCGTGATCTTGTGCTTAATAGTATTCATGATTGTGAATGTGAACTTACCGATGGTGAAGTGATAGCAACCATGGAGGCTCAAATGCATTAAGGATCAAAAGGTCACCACCAAGATTCGGGACGAATCTTCTATAAGAAGGGGAGAATGATAGCAACCAAGGAAGCTTAATTTTCGTTGAAGCCTAAAAAAATATCAAGATGCTTTAATGAGCTTCATTTGGTAATGAAAACATGTCTTGTAATGAAGGAATAGCTCCAGCCCAAGGTAGATCTTTTGGGAAAGTCTTAATACTAATTGGAGGCCCAAATTGAAGACCAAGATGAGTTAAATTATGGCCCAAAACATGCCCAAAGAAGGAACAAGTTCAGCAGCCTATACTTGTGTTTCTAGAAGATCATTTAATGCTATGTTGACTACATTTAATGTTTTTATTGAACAAAGTGTTGGTGGTCTTCTATGCACATTGGAACAAATGTTTGGTGGTCTTCTATGCACATTGGAACAAATATTGGTGGTCTTCTATGCACTTTGGAACAAAGAATTGGTGGTCTTCTATGCAGCTTGGAAATTGCACCTTAATTAATTTAGTTTGACCAACTTTGAAATCTAGAATGTTCTTTATTTTCTTTAGGGTGGCAGCCACCATTTCTCCTATATAAAGGGGTGTTTTCTATTTCATTGTAACTAAGTTTGAATATTAATAATATTAGCCTTGTGCTTGTGGAGACCTTTGAGGTTCTCTTTTGGGTTATGCCCTTTTTGTTCTACTTTGAACCGCAACTCGGATTCTTCAATGGTAAGATTCCTTGTTTAAGTTCCCTCCCTCTTCTTCTTCTTCTTCTTCTTCTTCTTCTTCTTCTTCTTCTTCTTCTTCTTCTTCTTCTTCTTCTTCTTCTTCTTCTTCTTCTTCTTCTTCTTCTTCTTCTCCTTCTTAATTGATTCAACTCATTCTTTCACTATTAAACAACGTTTTAAGCATCAAATACTTGAACTTGTGTTCTTCTTTTGTCACGCCCCGAACCATGGCCTGGGCGAAACACGGCACTCGGTGCCTTACTGCATGTGACCGAGCGAACCACATGGCTTGCTGAATCATCATGTGTCATAACATGAGCGGAATATAACTTGAATGCATGATGCGCCTTTATAAAACGTAGTAAGTCATAATACCTAATAAAAATACTTGTTTAAACATGAGTGCGGAAATAACATGAATGAGCCAAAATGGCTATACGACTCCGAATGTCGACATCACATAATCGACTTGTCAGTACCGTGAAACCTCTATCATGAGTCCGATTTGGGAAAACATACTTATCGGGACAAGGCCCCAAAGCATACCTTTAGATGCAAAACTAATTAAAGAATGACAATGTCTAAACCCGAATGAGATGGGGCTCGCGATAGCCGCTACGTGCGGATCCTAATGAGCGAGAGGCGTCGTCTCAGTAAATCCCGTACTGCATCGTGAAATGCGAGGCCCCCGGGCAATAAAGGGGACGTCGGCACATTGAATGTACCGGGTATGTAAAGCAACTGAAAGAAATAACGTGGGACATGGAATAACATGATAAGAACTGAAACTGAAAACCTGGACATGAACATGAGCATGAGCAAGGGCATGAGCATGAGCATGGATATATATATATATATATATATATACACGTAAAACATGATAAGTAGGGAGAGCATTTCATAAACCGACCATGTGATATCACCACGTGGGTACGTGAGTATGGTACCTCGCCGGACCAGCCCCATACCTTGCCGGGGTATGAGGTGGTAACGTGCTGATGGATCCATTCGGTGTAAAATTAAGGTATCGTCCTAAGCGGGTGAGCGATCCTTGTCCTACGGTGGCTACGTAGTTTCAGGCTATCTGAGCCTTCTCGGTAATTCGTGCAACTCCCAAAAATATGAACATAATATAGTTGGCTAAGAAGCCCATGATTTTCGTGAAATAACTTGTAAATAACTTGTAATCATGATTTCATGAAGTAACTTATAACATAGCTTGTGTCATGGTTTCATGAGATAACTTGTAGCATGGTTTCGTGAAATAACTTGTATTTAGCATGTATATTTCTTGTATCATGGCATGAAAGTAATTATATGATTTAATTGCATGAAAACTTGTAGACATATAGGATATTCATGAAATAATCATTCTTAGTCAAAAACATGCATGCAAGAACCCATGGAATACAAAATATGGGTTTTCATGGATTACGGACAGATTCTCAATAATCATAATGAGTATCAAGAACACAATGATAGAATAATAGCAATTCAAACATAATATAGTCATAGACATGGACCTAGGGTTATCATAAGCATTGTATAGAGTAGAAACCCTAGTTTAGTAAAGTTTCATACTTTATGGATTAGGAGGCGTGGGGAAGAACAATGATGTTCCCACACGTAGCTAGTAACTTTACATACTTTAGTCGCTCCAAAACTTGATTTAAAGACTTGAGCTTTGAAGAGGATTTCCAAAATCTTGAATTTTTGAACCTTGATGTCACGACCCAACCCATTGAGCCATGACTAGTGCCCGATGTCACACCCTCAATCCGAGAGGGTGTGATGGGCACCGAACCTTACCTAGGGCCGGCGAACCCACCGACTCTCGTGACTCTCCTAATCACACTGGGCCCTTAAATGATAACATGAATACATAATGAAAGTTTTTCGGAAAACAAACATGCTTTTCATCTTTTCATATCAAATAGAGTACGTAATCGTATGAAATACTGCAATATAATGCATAACAATACATCGGCTTATAGAGCCGCTTACAAACTGACATACTATATACTTGACTCTGTCTGCAAAGTCTCTACATAACCCAAGATTCCATGAACCACATATACTCTGACTCGGCAGCACTCCGGAGGAAATGGAGCTCGCCAATCCCGCTGGAACACCTTCTACTAATATCCTCGGCTCATCTGTAAGTACCTGCGCGGCATGAATGCAGCCCCCCGAAGAAAGGGGGTCAGTACGGAATATATACTGAGCATGTAAAGCATGAAATACAATAACGGGATCATAACCGAAATAGGAAATCACAGAAACAAGTATACTGACCAGAAAATCATAGGACTTGCCTTTGAAAACAAATAATATGCATAATGATATCATAAAACAATCATGTGTACATATAGCGTGTCCCGGCCCTCTAATGAGGGACTCGGTAAATAAAATCATCATATATATATATATATATATATATATATATATAACGTGTCCCGGCCCTCTAGTGAGGGACTCGGTGAATATAATCATCATATGCCATCCTGGCCACCATCCCCATATCATCACATCATCATATATATAGCGTGTCCCGGCCCTCTAGTGAGGGACTCGGTGAATAATGCAGTGGAATGTGCACGAATGCGTGTCCTGGCCCGGGACTCAGTGAAGGATATATTGAGCTTTGCACGAGCAGAGTAGTGAGAAACCATATGCACATAAATCATTATAATAGACTCAATGGATAGATAAGCAGTCGACGCTCGAGAGTTAAAACAGAAATCATGTTAAGTTCTTTCAAAAACAAGTCGTTAGGACTATATAACGGAAAATCTCGGGGACCACGGATATGCATCAACCAATCGGGCCCGCCCATGAAAATTAAAGTCATTATACGTTACAAAACTTTCTACGAACGTTTCAAAGTAATCCGGTTCTATCTATGAAAGTTACGGACATTTTTAGACATAGGATCCTTAAGGGACAAAACCGTGTACACAATATTTAAAATCCAATCATATTAAGGACATAAAGACCATTGCTTGATCATATTAAGGATGCCAACATCAAGAAACAAATATGAATCATAAACATGTCCGAACTTAAGAGTGGAGTTACCTCGAGGCTCGTGTCATAGCCTAATTACAACTAGGACATGCCAAAAGAAAGAAAGGTGAGCTTCACATACCTCGTCCGCTTCCTACGCTAATCTGAACTTATGTCTCGGCTTCTCAAAATCTACAACAACGTCATTAGATATCGAACATTAGTCATAAACACTGAAGGATTCAATTCCAAGCCATCATTTTATCTACGGAGAAATTCAAGCATTTCCATAAATTCATCAACCCCGAGAGTTCAACTCGGCCAAGTCTTCAACAACAATACCAACAACCACATAAACTGTCATGACCCAAGCTACGGGCCGCGACGGGTATCCGGGGCTAACCACCGAATACCGCTCATATTACCGCTCATCTGCTATCATTCATACTATATACTCGTAACCATATAAAATTGACATTTTCTGAGATACGTTAATTTTTATAAACATAAGCCCTTCGGCTATCAAAATGATATATATACAAATACACATACATATACATGGAGACCATGGGGTCATACTACCCACACATGCGTGACTACGAGCCTCTAATGGAATTCTAAACATATAGACGGGACAGGACCCCGTCGTGCCCAAAATGTGAATATACATATAGGTACTAAAAGAATAATCAAAGCACCTCCGGACGATGGAGTGCTCACAAAATCAGCCACTGACTCCTAGGGATCAGCACCGTCTCCTTGCCTACCTGTGGGCATGAACACACGCGTCAAAGAAAGGGACGTCAGTACGATCGTTGTACCGAGTATGTAAGGCGAAATGAAACAAACATAACTGAAATCGTAAATCATGAGATGAGGGCATAACTCGTACCATCTTTACATATGAACCAGCCACGTACATTCATCATACATAAATACATCACATACATTATCATAGCATGCAAGCATCGTTACATCAATCACACGTCATTATATCGTTACCCGCGTCCGGTAACCATCCTACGCAACCAACTAGTGGTGACATGTCCGCCCTTTTTCTCGGTGCGGTGGAATCATAGCGACCCGCCGTAGCGGTGACATGTCCGGCCAATTAGGCGCGGTGGGATCATAGCAGCCGCCTTAGCGGTGACATGTCCTACCAATTAGGCTCGGTGGAATCATATTATCACACATATCATGCATTTCATACACTTGTCACCATTAACATTCAATTCATAGACATATCGTGGCTTATCATGATTTTACCATAGTTTAACATTCTTAGTTATATACACATGTACATACATTAAGCTTGAGAGTGGCTATGTTCATGTCGGGGTGACGTAAGGTCGTAAACCCCCGGTCATGTTATGGAATAGCATAAGGGCCATATCTCACCTTGGAGGAATTTACGATTTAAGGCGAGTACGTATAAGAGGAAATGCCAATGGATCGTGATCCTCATCATTGATCTCATAAGAACATTATATCGTGGTCTCTAGAGTCTTTATTGCATTCATAGCGTATTTCTTATCCAGTCTCGTTACTCATGGACGTAGACATTTCATCTCAAGGAACATAAAAAATCCGTGAAGGAAGAGGGAAATTGTATATAAGATTCATGCCTTGGAAGGAAGGGTAATGCCTCACATACCTTTTGTCGTTAACTACTTTATAGCTTGCTCCCTCCTTTGATGTCTTCGTCTTTACCTTCAAGAGAGTTCGTAGCGTCGTTAGCTAGGCAATTATAAAACCGTGCCTCTTAAGGCTAAAGAAAATTGGGCAGCGTTTCCTTTGGTTATACTACCTTCCGCCATATTCCATACCAACTTCCAACACCCATAACAACCATCACAATATCGCTAACAACAATCGTCATTCATTCCCATGATTCGCATTTCATAATTTCACCTAAATTCTCCATATTCATGACTACGGTTCATTGTCACATTTGTTCACTTATAATACTTATTCCATGCTCTAAATATCATTCATAACACATTCACAATCTCAACATAACCATTTTCATGATTCTCCTCAACTACTATTCAACAATGGCATAACCTACCCATTTATGACCCATTTTTCATACTCTTTCATAATCTAAGTGTTTCACCCTAATAATACTTCAATCAACATCTAAATTTCATGAAACTTACCTCGAATGGTAGAGGAATAAACCTTGGATGATAATACACCTTCTAGCACAAAACCCTATTTCTTCTCTCTTGGAATTCCTTGACTTTGGTAGCTTTAATGGAGTTCCTTAAGCTTGATTCTCCTCAAATCTTGTTATTGATCCTTGATCTCCTTAGTTTTCTTGTGGAAGAAATGTTTGGAAGTTTCTAGAGGTGTGGAGAGGTTGAAGTCGTGGATGAGAATGAATAAAATGAAGTGGACTTAACATTTAAAGACTTGGAGAGGTTCATTGAGTGGGACTTCCACGGACGACTTCACGGTCCGTGGAACCCTTTGTTGGCCGTGGAACTGGTCGTGGTTCACGACCAGCCAGCCACACTTTCTGCCGGCTGTTCCACGGACACAGCCACGGGTCGTGGAACATTGTGTTGTCCGTGGAACATGGTCGTGGAACTCACAGTTCCACCGGAATGGTTCCCGTCGCTTCGTTTGATCACTAATCCTTATGGAACCTTCTTAGCACTTGTTTATCATTTCATTATGAATCTCGGGGACGTCATAACTCTTCTCCCGAACATTCTTAAGGCGTCATCAACTCAATACTCCTAGTTGCGTCCAATACACTAACTTATAACTCGTGTTCCTTAACCACTTTCTTGCCTTAACTCGGATGCCTTTGGGATCTTAATTAGGACTATCAATTTGTACTCCTTGCTTATATACACCTCATATACGATATGTCCTTCGTGAGCCTGCTCACTTATATTCTAAGGAAAATTTCCTAGGTGTAACATTCTTCCCCCTTTTGGAACATTCGTCCTCGAATGTTAAGTCGTCGAGGGTTCTAGAAAAAAATTTCGCCGAGTTTCCCCCGCAATATGGCGATACCATCCCGTCACAACAGCCCATAATATCATTGCCTCGCGTGGCTACAACACCACAAAGCAATATAGATTGGTCACACACGACCCATATACATAAAAGTAAAGCATACATACCTTATTGTCCCGATGTTTCTTCATGTATCTCTCTCGGGGGTTGAAATAGGTGCGGGTATGCGGATTTCACCTTCTCTCTGCCTTCCCAAGTCATTTCTTCTCGGTTGTTATTTCGCCATAAAACTTTCACTGAAGCTATTTCCTTATTCCGAAGCCTTCGTATTTGCCTGTCTAATATGGCAATAGGGACCTCTTCATAAGTTAGCTTTTCTGTGATTTGAACATCATTGACGGGCACAATCTTTGTAGGATCCCCAACGCATTTTCAGAGCATTGAAACATGGAATACTGGGTGGATTAATTCGAGCTCTGAAGGCAAGTCTAACTCATATGCTACTTGACCCACCTTACGGACGATTCTGTAGGGTCCGATATATCGCGGACTCAACTTTCCCTTTTCGCCAAATCTCATCACACCTTTCATTGGTGATACTTTCAAGAATACCCAATCGTTGACTTGAAATTCTAGATCTCGGCCGGCGACCGTCCGCATACGACTTTTGGCGACTTTGCGCTGTCAACAATCGATCTCGGATTACCTTGACTTTTTCTACTGCTTGTTGAATTAAGTCGGGGCCTATCAACTGTACTTCCCCGACGTCAAACCATCCAATCGAAGATCTACACTTCCTTCCGTACAGACCTTCATACGGGGCCATTTGAATACTGGAATGATAACTGTTGTTATAGGCAAATTCGATTAAGGGTAAGTGGTCATCCCAACTACCACCAAAATCTAAAACACATGCCCTCAACATATCCTCTAAGGTCTGTATAGTGCGCTCGGCCTGTCCGTCAGTTTGCGGATGAAATGCCGTGCTGAGCCTCACTTGGGTACCTAGACCTTCTTGGAAGGATTTCCAGAACTTGGCTGAAAATTGTGCTCCTCTGTCTGTAATAATAGCTATTGGGATACCGTGAAGCCTTACTATTTCTTTGATGTATAACCTTGCATAGTCTTCTGCCGCGTACGTGGTTCTGACTGGGAGAAAATGAGCTACTTTTGTCAACCTATCCACGATCACCCATATAGAGTCATATTTGCCTCGGAACGGGGTAGTCCTACAATGAAATCCATATTAATCACTTCCCATTTCCATGTAGGAATTTCCATCGCTTGCAGTAATCCCCCTGGCTTCTGATGTTCTACCTTTACTTGCTGGCAATTTGGACATTTGGCCACAAATTCTGCTATGTCTCTTTTCATGCCGTCCCACCAATACATCGATTTAAGATCATGGTACATCTTCGTCGTTCCAGGATGAATAGAATACCGCGAGTAGTGAGCTTCCTCTAAGATTCGGCGGCGTAGGTCTGCCACATTCGGGACACATAGTCTATTCTGGTACCTGAGAACCCCATCTGCCGAGACTTCAAATGGTGACCCTCCTTTTGGGAATTTCACACTTTTATAATATTCCAATTTAGAATCCTCGCATTGACGCTCTTTTATTTCTGCGTCCAAGGATGAAACTGTCAGATTATTAACACTAATTCCTGCATCACCCGAGTCGATTATACGCACTCCAAGATTCGCCAACCTGGTGGAGTTCATGAATTAGCTCTTTCTTCCCTCGGGGGACTTCACATAAGCTACCATTGATCGGCGGCTAAGCGCGTCGCCCACTACATTCGCTTTCAGGGTGGTATAAAATATTAGCATCATAATCCTTCAATAATTCTAACCACCGCCTCTGTCGCAGGTTCAGCTCCTTCTGTTTGAAAATATATTGAAGACTCTTATGATCTGTATAGATATCGACATGTACGCCATACAAGTAATGTCTCCACATTTTCAACGCATGAACAACTGCGGCCAATTCGAGATCATGGGTTGGGTAGTTCTTTTCATGTTTTCGCAGCTGTCTTGAAGCATAAGCAATGACTCTTCCATGCTGCATTAACACACATCCCAGCCCCACACCCGAAGCGTCGCAATATACCACATAGCCATCCGGTCCTTCGGGAGTGTCAAGAGGGGCCGAGGTCAACCCTCGTTTTTCAACTCTTGGAAGCCGCGCTCGCAAGCGTCATTCCACTGGAATTTGGCCGACTTCCGGGTTAATTTCGTCAATGGGTGAAATAGAAGAAAATCCCTCTACGAATCTTCTATAATAACCTGCCAAACCAGTGAAACTGCGAACTTCTGTAGGTGTCGTAGGTCTTGGCCAAGTCTTTACTGCTTCAATCTTCTGAGTGTCGACTCTAATACCATCACTTGAAATCACGTGCCCCAGTAATGTCACCGAGTTTAGCCAGAACTCGCACTTTGAAAATTTAGCATACAGCTCTCGAGCTCGAAGAATGCCAAGGACAATACGTAGATGATCTGCATGTTCTGACTCCGTGCGAGAATACACCAGAATATCATCGATGAATACTATCACAAATAGATCTAGAAGAGGTCTGAATACATTGTTCATTAGATTCATAAACACTGCCGGGGCATTCGTTAACCCGAATGACATCACTCGAAATTCATAATGACCATATCTCGTTCGGAATGCTGTCTTGGGAATATGTTCTTCTCTGACTCTAACTTGATGATAACCGGATCTCAGGTCTATTTTAGAAAACCACTTGGCACCCTGTAGCTGATCAAATAAATCGTCAATCCTGGGAAGAGGATATTTATTCTTTATTGTCACCTTATTGAGCTGTCTATAATCAATGCACATTCGTAGGGAGCCATCTTTCTTTTTCACAAATAAAACTGGTGCTCCCCACAGAGAGGAGCTGGGTCTAATAAACCCCTTTCGAGCAAATCCTTCAATTTTGGGCCTTTAATTCTTTCGATTCATGAGCCATTCGATAAGGAGGGATAGAAATAGGTTCAGTATCCGGCAGCACATCAATAGTGAACTCAATTTCCCTTTCCGGAGGAAGGCCTGGGAGCTCATCTGGGAATACGTCCGGAAACTCGTTTACCACCGGAACAGATTGGAGAGTTGGGGACTTTGCTTCCGTGTCATGAACTCGGACTAGATGGTAGATATAGCCTTTAGCTATCATTTTCCTTGCCCTAAGGTAGGAAATAAACCTACCCCTTGGAGTTGCCGTGTTACCTTTCCATTCCAGCACGGGTCCTTTTAAATTGGAATCGAACTAACTTCATTCGGCAATCAACATTAGCATAACATGAGGCCAACCAATCCATGCCCATAATTACATCAAAGTCTATCATTTCAAGCTCCACTAGATCAGCCTTTGGTCCGGCGATCGCATAAGACAACTATACAATCTTTATACACTTGTTTCGCTATCACGGGATCACCAACCGGAGTAGATACCTCAAAAGGTTTAATCGGCTCGGGCTTCCCCAATACGGTTAGCAACATATGGAGTAATATAAGATAGTGTAGACCCGGGATCTATCAATGCATATACATCATGAGAGAATACAGACAATATACCTGTAACCACATCTGGGGACGACTCGAGATCCTGCCGTCCGGCTAAAGCATATAATCGGGGCTGTGTGGCACCTGACGTAGATGCTCCCCCTCGGCCTCTACCTCGGCCTGATGAAATCTGGGGAGTTTGCCCCGTCGGGCGTACGGAAGAAGAACCTTTTGCCGGACCCCGTGGGCCGAGCCCCACCTGTCATACCTCGAGGGACAAGCCTCGCGTCAAGTGTCCTACCCGCCCACAATTGTAACATGCATCGGTGCCTCGGCGACATGGCCCCCGAGTGCAATTTTCTGCACCGATTGCATCGGGAACCGGTGGTCTCCCGATCGTAATCTCCCCCAACTGGGAACCTGGGGCTCTCGAACTCTGACCCTGTCGGGATCGATAGGAACGATCAGATCTCCTGCCTGTAAACCGGGGAGGTGCACTCGTCACTGACTGACCTGAGTGTCCGGAATATGTCTGCCTGGATCCACCTCTATAATCACCTCCTGCGCCCATAGATCTTGCCCGTTTGCCTTGCCCTCTATCAACGTCACGATCACCCCTCTGCGGAGGTTGCTGCCCCTCTAGATTTTGGGCATGGGCTTGAATACGGGAAATGTCTATCCCGTCTTGTAGAGAAGCTGTCAAACAATCCTTAAATAGATGTGGTCCTAAGCCACTCACAAACCTGTATACCCTGTCCCCATATGTCGGCTACCATTGTAGGAGCATACCTAGCCAAAGAGTTGAATTGAAGGCCGTATTCCGGGCACTCATACTCCCTTGCTTTAAATTCGAAATCGTCCGCTCTGGCTCGGCGGACCTCGGGAGGTAAGTAGTGGCGAATGAAAGCATCAACAAATTCTTGCCACACGGGAGGAGGCGCATTTTCTTGCCTCGATGCTCTCCAATTATTGTACCATAAAACCGCCACATCTCGGAGTCTATATGATGCCAACTCCACTGATTCGGTCTCAGAAGCATGAATAATCTGCAACGTCCTCAACATTTCATCAATAAAGCCTTGCGGGTCTTCATCCGGCTTGGACCCAAAGAATTCCGGCGGATTAAGGCTCATGAAGTCACGGGCTCTAGTACTAGATGAACGATCACTTGGGCCCGCATTTTGCCTCTGTGCCTGAGCAGCAACCAATTGGGTCAATAAATTAATAGCCTCGGCCACTTGCTGGCCCGAAGCAGTCGGTGGAGGACCGGAGGGATAGGAGCGGAATAGAAGCCCCTTCTGCCCTCCGTGATAGGAGGAGTAGTGGAGGCATTAGATAAAGCCTCGTGATGTGATTCCCCTTCCTCTATATTCATAGGCGGCTCTCTTCCGCCCGCCTCTTTGTCGTAGTCTTGCCCTTCGGGCGGCTTTAGCCTTTGGCGGCATTTCGAAATCATAAGACATTCGTTAGGGAGGAGTATATCTTATACACGGCTCTATCGCACGATCTCATATGAAGAAGGATGGTCATTTTTCCTAAATGCCCCGTAGCCCTTGTTTATTAGCATGGCGCGCAACACACCATAAACAAGACTCTACTAGACACGGCTCGTAGACACTTCCTAGGACCGAATCGGCTTCGATACCACTTTTGTCACGACCCGAGCTACGGCCGCGACGGGTATCCGGGCTAACCACCGAATACCGCTCATATTACCGCTCATCCGCTATCATTCATACTATATACTCGTAACCATATAAAATTGACATTTTCGAGATACGTTAATTTTTATAAACATAAGCTCTTCCTTCGGCTATCAAAATGATATATATACAAATACACATACATATACATGGAGACCATAGGGTCATACTACCCACACATGCGTGACTAGGAGCCTCTAATGAAATTCTAAACATATAGACGGGACAGGACCCCGTCGTGCCCAAAATGTGAATATACATATAGGTACTAAAAGAATAATCAAAGCACCTCCGACGATGGAGTGCTCACAAAATCGCCACCGACTCTAGGGATCAAAGACTGCGTCTCCTTGCCTACCGTGGGTATGAACACGTTGTCCAAAGAAAAGGGACGTCGACGATCGTTGTACCGAGTATGTAGGCGTAAATGAAAAAACATAACTGGAAATCGTAAATCATGAGATGAGGGCATAACTCGTACCATCTTTACATATGAACCAGCTTCACGTACATTCATCATACATAAATACATCACATACATTATCATAGCATGCAAGCATCGTTACATCAATCACACGTCATTATATCGTTACCCGCGTCCGGTAACCATCTGTCGTGCCAACTAGTGGTGACATGTCCGCCCTTTTCTCGGTGCGGTGGAATCATAGCAGCCCGCCGTAGCGGTGACATGTCCGGCCAATTAGGCGCGGTGGGATCATAGCAGCCCGCCGTAGCGGTGACATGTCCGGCCAATTAGGCGCGGTGGAATCATATTATCACACATATCATGCATTTCATACACTTGTCACCATTAACATTCAATTCATAGACATATCGTGGCTTATCATGATTTTACCATAGTTTAACATTCTTAGTTATATACACATGTACATACATTAAGCTTGAGAGTGGCTATGTTCATGTCGGTGACGTAAGGTCGTAAACCCCGGTCATGTTATGGAATAGCATAAGGGCCATATCTCACCTTGGAGGAATTTACGATTTAAGGCGAGTACGTATAAGAGGAAATTCCAATGGATCGTGATCCTCATCATTGATCTCATAAGAACATTATATCGTGGTCTCTAGAGTCTTTATTGCATTGATAGCGTATTTCTTATCCAGTCTCGTCACTCATGGACGTAGACATTTCATCTCAAGGAACATAAAAGATCCGTGAAGGAAGAGGGAAATTGTATATAAGATTCATGCCTTGGAAGGAAGGGTAATTCCTCACATACCTTTTGTCGTTAACTACTTTATAGCTTGCTCGTCCTCCTTTGATGTCTTCGTCTTTACCTTCAAGAGAGTTCGTAGCGTCGTTAGCTAGGCAATTATAAAACCGTGCCTCTTAAGGCTAAAGAAAATTGGGCAGCGTTCCCTTTGTTTATAATACGTTCCGCCATATTCCATATCAACTTCCAACACCCATAACAACCATCACAATATCGCTAACAACAATCGTCATTCATTCCCATGATTCGCATTTCATAATTTCACCTAAATTCTCCATATTCATGACTACGGTTCATTGTCACATTTGTTCACTTATAATACTTATTCCATGCTCTAAATATCATTCATAACACATTCACAATCTCAACATAACCATTTTCATGATTCTCCTCAACTACTATTCAACAATGGCATAACCTACCCATTTATGACCCATTTTTCATACTCTTTCATAATCTAAGTGTTTCACCTTAATAATACTTCAATCAACATCTAAAGTTCATGAAACTTACCTCGAATGGTAGAGGAATAAACCTGGGATGATAATACACCTTCTAGCACAAAACCCTATTTCTTCTCTCTTGGAATTCCTTGACTTTGGTAGCTTTAATGGAGTTCCTTAAGCTTGATTCTCCTCAAATCTTGTTATTGATCCTTGATATCCTTAGTTTTCTTGTGGAAGAAATGTTTGGAAGTTTCTAGAGGTGTGGAGAGGTTGAAGTCGTGGATGAGAATGAATAAAATGAAGTGGACTTAACATTTAAAGACTTGGAGAGGTTCGGCCTGAGTGGGACTTCCACGGACAGCTTCACGGTCCGTGGAACCCTTTGTTGGCCGTGGAACCGGTCGTGGTTCACGACCAGCCAACCACCTGCCGGCTGTTCCACGGACACAAAGAACGGGTCGTGGAACATTGTGCTGTCCGTGGGACATGGTCGTGGAACTCACGGTTCCACCGAATGGTTCCCGTCGCTTCGTTTGATCACTAATCCTTATGGAACCTTCTTAGCACTTGTTTATCATTTCATTATGAATCTCGGGGACGTCATAACTCTTCTCCCGAAAATTCTTAAGGCGTCATCAACTCAATACTCCTAGTTGCGTCCAATACACTAACTTATAACTCGTGTTCCTTAACCACTTTCTTGCCTTAACTCGGATGCCTTTGGGATCTTAATTAGGACTATCAATTTGTACTCCTTGCTTATATACACCTCATATAAGACATGTCCTTCGTGAGCCTGCTCACTTATATTCTAAGGGAAAATTTCCGAGGTGTAACATAAACGACATCAATAATTAATTTCAAACGCATTCTAACATTAATAACTCCTTCCTACATAATTCGACGACATTCATTTATATTCAATTCAACTATATATGTTCAAACCAACATCGACGATCACAGGTTCAAGTGCTAATCCGAAACCATTCAAACAAAATTCAAGAACACTTTAAACAATCCACAAAACATTCAAAACAATCCAATCAATATTCTCCTTCACCCGAAACTTTCCAAACTTGGCAAGAGCAACTCAATACATCCTTTTCTTCCAAATTCATACATTACACCAATACTCCACACGTCCACAACATTATTTCCAAAAACTCAAGAAACTATATTTAAAATCACTTTAGGTTCTAAATCAGCCCACAAACAATTGCAACTTCCACTTGAGTCATTAAACTTTCATTCTCATCATAAAATACATAACAACAACAACCAAAATACTAAGTAACATTAATTCGTCATTCCTACACCATATGGCATATACATGGCCACACACACAACACCATATTTTCATGAACTTCATTCATTTCTACATGTCACAACATGCACAAACACCTATAAAACATGTAAAGAAGATTAAACCTCACCTTTTTCCATCCATCTTCTCCACTCGGCTAAAGTTGGTAAATCACAACAACGAACGATTTGCTTGCTTCAACAACTACTCCACGTTAACGAGGGCCTTTCAATTAGTAGGAAAGCTATGAGAAAAGAATTTTTCATGATCAATAATGTGGCAGTTTTGGCTGCCCCATGGCCGAATGCCTTTTCTCTCTTCTTTCTCCATATTTCTTGAACTTTCTTTAGGTGGAAAATGATGAAGATGATTAAGTTACTCATCTTATACATACATATATAATTAATACATGTGGCCTAGGGCCCACACCTCACATGCACGGCCACATGGCCAATTTTTCCTGAATTTAAGTTTCCAAACTTCACTTTTGGCCCCAAATTTTCATGAAATGTCTAACTTTCCATAATTCACTTTTAACCTCAAATTCCTTAATATTCCATACCAATAAAATCACAAGCGACTTATGCCTTAAACGAAGTCGGAAAATAGCCTTATTCTTATCTCTCCACACTTAACTCGGAATATCCCGACGTACAAAATACGGGATATAACACCCGAGCTGAACACTCGTATACGAACCTGTTAGATATAGTCAGACTGAAACTAAGGACAATATGGAAATTTATAAAAGCAAGCTATAGACTCATAACGTCATATATCATAATGAACCTGTCTCCTGAGGAGTCACAGCTAACCAAAACATAACATAATATGCAAGCCGACAAGGCTGCCACTATATACGGGAATATCCAAAACGAACCATATCGATATAGCTGACCAAAACCTATATACAACCCACACATGTCTACAGACCTCTAAGAGTATAATAGTGAAATATGACACCCCTGGATATGCATAAGTCTATATCAAAGGATCTGTACCAAAATAACTTAGGCTCCGGAACAATGGAGCTCTCCAAACAGCTGAGCAGAAGTCCTAGGCTGGAGGATCACCAAACTGAGTGTCTGTACCTGCGGGCATGAAACGCAGCCCCCCGAAGAAAGGGGGTCAGTACGAGGAATGTACTGAGTATATAAAGCATGAAATACAATAAAGAAGATCATGACTGAATAAAAGATTACAGGAGGCAAGTATGATAATCAAAGATACCAATGCACCTGTGCCTTACAAGATGAGAATCATGCATATCTATATCATAAACCATACCCGGCCCATTATGGGACTCGGTGAATGAAGTCATATACATATATATACCGTACCCGGCCCTCTAGTGAAGGTATCGGTGAAATAATCATATATATACATATATATACCGTACCCGGCCCTCTAGTGAGGGACTCGGTGAACAATGCAATAAAACTGTGCACGAATACATACCCGACCCGGGACTCGATGAAATGATGTAATAATGCTATGCACGATTAGAATATCATGAGCAACCATATACAGACTAAACCATCATCTGAGACTCAATAGAATAATCAGAATGAACCAACACTGGAGAATCAAGACAACTATCATGTCAAGTACCATTGAGAACTAGAATTTACTGGAATTATGTATGTTCATCGTTTACTCGTTTATGTAATTCATGCCAAAAAGAAGGAAAGGATAGCTTTTCCATGACTCGATATGTATACGCTGCCCGAAGTACTTCAACCTATATTAAGACGTTAAGAACTATGGTTAAGCTACGGAAAGGCTTAAAACGTATTTCAAGTTAGTAGCTTATTTCTAGAAAATTGGGCAGCATTTCCCCTATATTGTTCACTTCCCTCACATTCAAGCCAACTATAAGATCAACCATAATGACATCAACAACAACACGTCCAAGTTACCACATCAAGAACTAGCCAAAACAAGGTCCAAGAACACCTCGAAACAGCCCGCACCGCACGCACAACACTCCGAATCAGTCCACACGTTGCAACATTCAACTATAATCAACATAACGACCATGACATATTCAAGTTATTCCTAATGATCTATAGCCACAACACATCATCAAAAATGACCTAACAATATCATGCCCCAAATAGCCCATCAACTACAACAACACAAATACATAATCATAACCACACTTTTGGTCCTTCAACTCAACAAGAACAGCCCCTAAATACAGTATAACAATGCCCAACAACCTCATGAACATAGTACCATAACTCTTCTCATAATTCCACAAAATCCAATTCATATCTCAACAATTTCATATAAACACTACAGCTTTAAATATCAAGATTCCTTCACTTTTAACACATAATAAATAACAACAATAACAACAACAATAACAATCAAACCTAATCCACCATTATCAAATTAAGACAACTCCAATACGGCCAAAAAGAACCTTAACATTAGCATATACAGTTCCTTGCATCCAATTCCGCTTAATACGAGTTAATCCTCAATTACAACATCATTTAACTCCAATTACATTATAAGGAGAAGAAATCTTACCTTAACTTAGCTAAAACAGATCCTACAATCACTTGCACCAGTTGCACCACTTTTTCTTCCTCAATTCAAATTCTAACGTTGTTGCCTCTTGGACGTTTAGAACATCTACTAGGGAATTATAATTTTCTTCCTTTCAAAATCTTGAAGTTAGCCGTGAGCTCAAGGTGGCAGCCATGGCTGTTTGTAATGAACTCTTCAAAATGAATTTTCTGAAGATGAAATGTGTATAACTAATGAGTCATCACCAATATATATATATGCAGCTAGCCTCATTGACACGTGCCCCACTTTGGCATGTCATCATCCATGCTCCAATTATATTTGCCCATGTTTTAGTGGAGCCCACTTAATAATCTGATCATGGTTGTTAATTTCCCACTTCATTAATGTTCCTACATTAATTATAATTAATTAGCAAAACCGTGCAATATTAAAATCGGGATAAAAAAAGTCCTTGTCTCATATCTCAAAAATAATCTCGTCCTTGAACTTATGTCGATTAACTTACGAATAATCCAACGTACAAAAATACGGGATATAACACTTGAGATGGGTTTTCTTGAAAACCCTAGTTTTAGGAATGATGATTTCTTGTTTAGATTACAAAGATATGTATTAGAATTGACTTGGAATAATTAGAGTAGGCTTACCTTGGTGTTCTTGATGATGGAAGAGGGTAGGAGGTCGTTCTAGGGCTTGAAGGAATGAAAAATAATGATTTGAACTGATACGGACAAATATATATAGTGTTCTAGAACATTGCATTTTACGTCCGAAGAAGAAATGGCAAAAGATTTTGAAAGACGGGCCGTATTTTGAAATACGGTCCGTATTCCGTATGGACTGCTTTCGCGTCTCTTCAAGAAATGGCCATAACTCTTTGCACGTATGTCCGTTTGACCCCCATAATATACCGTTGGAAAGGTATTTCAAAGCACTACAACTTTTATCAAGTAAGTTTTCCCAAATTCTAAATAAGTTTTGAAACACGGGCCATATTTTGAATTACGGTCCGTATTTAACAATGTAACATCCAAATGCCAAATTCCAGAATGCTCAGAAATCCTTGGTACCAGTTTACGTTTTGAAATACGGGTCGTATACTGAAATACGGTCCGTATTTAACAATGTAACATCCAAATGCCAAATTCGAATGCTCGTAAATCCTTGATACCATTTTACGACTTGAATTACGGCCCGTTTGCGAAATACGGTCACATCGTTCATGGGCGTAAACCCCCATCTTACAACCGAACAAAGGAAATTCCAATTCTCACATCCTTTATCGATTTTCTAAGTCTAGGATCATGGTCAAAACTTAGGTTAAAGATACGAGGTGTTACAATATCTCTCTCTTAGGATCATTCGTCCTCGAATGATGGGTCATGGTTAAGAATATGGCTGGGCCTGGCTTGAATACACGAATGTGAAGAAAACATGACATGAAACATGAGACATGAAATGATGTGATTACATGAAAACATGGATACTCTGGCATGAGACATGAAACATGAGCGCTGGATACATGACATGAGCGTGAAACATGAGACATAACATGGCATGGGTTATGGAAAGTTACCTTGAGAGTTCTCTGCTTGCTGTTCAAACAAAAATGGGAACTTGGATTTCATATCCTCCTCAGCTTCCCGTGTAGCTTCCTTAACCTTCTGGCTCCTCCACAGGACTTTCACTGAGGCTAGTTCCTTAGTTCTCAACTTACGAACCTGACGGTCAAGAATGGCTACGGGGATCTCCTCATAAGTCAACCCATCCTTAACTGTTATAGTATCAGCAGGAACAACCAACGACGGGTCTCCTACACACTTTCTCAAAATGGACACATGAAACACGGGATGTACAAAGAAATAAATCTTGTGGCAACTCAAGTTCATAAGCTACTAGACCGACCTTTCGTAGAATTCTATAAGGTCCAATATATCTGGGACTGAGCTTCCCTTTCTTGCCAAATCTCATAACACCTTTTCATGGGTGAGACTTTAAGGAATACCCAATCATCACGGAAAATTCTAAGTCCCTTCGCCTCACATCTGTATAAGACTTCTGGCGACTCTGAGCCGTTTTCAAACGCTCCTATATTAACTTGAATTTCTCCATAGCTTGATAAACCAAATCTATTCCTAACAACTCTGCTTCACCAACTTCGAACCAACCAATTGGTAATCTACACCTTCGCCCATACAGAGCTTCAAACCGTGCCATCCTAATGCTAGCATGATAACTGTTATTATAGGAAAACTCGATGAGAGGCAAGTGATCATCCCAATTACCTTTGAAATCCAAGACGCATGCTCTCAACATATCCTCCAGAGTCTGAATAGTACGCTCTGCCTGGCCATGAAAAGTTGTGCTGAGGTTCACCTTGGTACCTAATCCTTTCTGAAAGGATTTCCAGAAGTTCGCCGTGAACTGAGCACCAAGATCTGAAATAATGGACACTGGGGTCCCATGTAACTGGTCAATTTCATTAACATACGGCTTGGAATAATCTTCCGCCGAATCCGTGGTCTTGATTGTAAAAAGTACGCTGACTTAGTAAGCCTGTCAACGATCACCCAAATAGAGTCATGTCTCCTAGCTGAACGAGGTAGACCTGATACAAAGTCCATATTGATCATTTCCCATTTCCAGACCGGAATATCGATATTCTGAGCCAAGCCACCAGGCCTCTGGTGTTCAGCTTTCACTTGCTGACAATTCGGACACTTAGCTACAAAATCTGCCACATTCTTCTTCATATCGTTCCACCAGTAAATCTCCTTAAGATCATGATACATCTTAGTGGAACCTGGGTGAATGGAATACCTGGAGTTGTGAGCTTCTGACATGATTCTCTCTCTGAGCCCATCTACATCTGGAACACATAATCTTCCTCGGTACCTCGAGTACCATCATCAACCCCTTGTTCAAAAGCCGTCGTCTTATGCTTGTGAATCCCTTCTCTCAGCTGCAACAAGTAGGGATCACTAAACTATTTCTCCTTGACTTCAATGACTAAATTGGAAAGGGCTCTATTCTGAACAACCACGCCGCCATCCTCGGAGTCTAAAAGTCGAACTCCAAGACTAGCCAAACGGTGAACTTCCTTGGTCATAACTCTCTTATCTGCATCAACGTGGGCTAAACTCCCCATGGAGTGCCGACTAAGAGCATCGGCTACAACATTCGCTCCCCGATGATAGAGAATATCCACATCATAATCCTTAAGCAATTCGAGCCATCTCGTGGCAAGATTCGGCTCCTTTGCTTGAAGGTATACTCTTTATGATGATCTGTGCAAATATCAACATGCACTCCATACAAATAATGACGCCATATCTTAAGTGCAAAAACTACAGTACCGCCAACTCTAGGTCATGAGTCGGATAATTCTTTTCGTGAACCTTGGTCGACGAGATGCATAAGCTACAACCTTACCATGCGCATTAAGACACATCCGAGACCAACTCCCGAAGCATCACAATAAACCACGAACCCTTCGGTTCCTTTTCTGGTCAAGAGTCGGAGCAAAAAGTCAATCTCCTCTTCTTCAACTCTTCAAAGCTTCGCTCACAAGCACCGACCATTGGAACTTAACCTTCTTCGGGGTCAACTTAGTCAACGGAGCGAGAAATGAGGAAAATCCTTCAACGAAACGTCTATAATACCGCCGTACCCAAGAAACTCCTTATATCGGAAATTGAAGTGGGTCCGGGCCAACTCCTTCACCGCATCAATCTTCGAGAGTCAACTTTAACACCTTCTCCTCGAGATCGCATGGCCCAAGAATGCCACCGACTTAAGCCAAAACTCACACTTTGAGAATTTTGTAAAAAAGTTCGCGATCTTTAGAGTCTACAACACTATTCGAGATGTTTTGCATGATGTCATGCCTCATTACGGGAATACACCAAAATATCATCAATGAAGACAATGACGATTAAGTCGAGATAAGGCTTGAAGACCCTGTTCATAAGATCCATAAAAGCAGCTGGTGCATTTATCAACCCAAATGACATAACAAGAAATTCAAAATGGCCATAACGGGTTCTGAAAGCGGTCTTGAAATATCAACTTCCTTAACCTTTAATTGATGATAGCACGATCTCGAGGTCAATCTTGGAATAACATTAGGCGCCACGTTGGTCAAATAAGTTATCTATTCTAGGTTATGCCGTTCTTAATGGCGACCTTGTTCACCGACGGTGGTCTATACACATACGTAAGGAACCATCCTTCTTTCGGACAAATAAACCGGCGCACCCAGTAGCTCGGGCCTAATAAACCCCTTGTCAAGAAGATCCTTCAACTGGGCTTTTAACTCTTTAATCAGCTGAGCCATTCCGTATGGCGGAATAGATATCGGGCGAGAGTATCGGGAAGTAGATCAATTCCAAATTCAATCTCCCCGTCGGGAGGGACTCGTGAAAGATCTTCGGGAAAGACACAAAATTCATTTACCAAATTACACGAATTCTGAGTAGGTCGGGTATGGGATCTCGATCTTGACTCAGTTAGGTGGATAGATATAACCCTTGAAATCATTTTTTTCGGCTTTTAGATAAGAAACAAATCTACCCTCGGGTACTACCGAATTACCCTCCCGTTACGCAGTGGCTCATTAGGGAAACTCGAATCTTACAAATTTAGTTCTATAACATGCGTAACGCAACATGAAGCTAGCAGTCCATACCCATGATCACATCAAAGTCTACCATTTCTAATTTAAGTAAATCGGTATGGTTCACGGTGATAGACTCGAAATCGGGTAACCCCTATAAATACGTCTAGCTATGATCGACTCTCACATTCGGGGTGGACAACAAAGGTTTCATGCAACTTTTTCGGTTCTAAACCCAAATTTCTTAGCAACAAAAGGGGTTACATAAGATAAGGTGGATCTGGGTCAATAAGGCCATATATCTTCAAAAGTGAAAGCGAGGTACTGTGACAACATGTTTTACAGCCTTTGTATCCCGACGACACTGTCAATGCATACAAACAGCTTCGACCACGCCGTATTGCCAACCTTGCCATTCCACGCCCTCGCCTGGCGTTTGATTGTGACGAAGAGTCGTTCGACCCCAGTGGTACCGCGCCGCGTTACCTCCGATACCCGTCGGGCGATGGACAAGCCTTTTCGAAAATAGCCTTGCAGGCCATATCTAAAGCGGGCATCGGTACCCGCGACACTATCCGAGTGTCTCCATCGTTACTATGGATATCGGATGAGTATAAGTCGACCGACCCACACCAGCCGAGAGCAAGAACTTGGTGGCGAATTCTCGCTTCTTATCATTACGAAACTTGGGGAGTGGGGCACTTCTTGTGGAGCGGAGCAGTCACCTAACCCTTGTTCTTAAAGAATTTCACGTCCGCTCCCGCCGATCCGTCCGACTTGACCCCTCTTGTCGAACTCTTTGTCTTTCTCTTTACGTGCGTCTCATCCTTAGCCTCGACTCGTTGCCCCGTATGAAAGCAACCATCTTGGAGATGGTCATTCCCCCATTCGTAAGAAAGAATGTTGGCCCCATTATACAAATAGGAATTAAGTCCTCCAACAAAACTCCTCGCTCGCCTTCATGTCCGGTACCATATTTGAAGGCATGCTTGTCCGGGACCGACAAACTCTAAATAGTAGTCCCGAACTCGACTCGCCATTGCAGCAAGTTTTGAATTGCTCGGCCCTTAGCCTCCCCGACCTCTATCGGCGTGCTGGTTCTAGGAATGCGCTTGCACACTCATCCCGTATGACTTCCGGTGCATCCTCACCGAGATAATTTCCATGATTTATACCATGTGTTAGCAATGCTCTGTAGCTGATGAGCTCTAAAAGTAGTTGTAAGCCTTTACGTAACTATCATAATCACGAAGATTTTACGAAGAGCATCAACGTAGTCCCGAGTGGTCTTCGTCTTTCTTTGTCCCGAAGACTAAGGGATTCATTCTCTACGAGGAAATCCTTAGCCTTAAAGACTCCTATTTCTTTGAACTTGACCTAGATTCGATGTTGGGCTCGTTTGCTACCGATTATGTGAGCATATTGAAAGATTCCTAACATCCCCGCCGAATCGCTAGAAGGTGTATGCAACTGTAGGAGCGGTTGGGTCGTCGTGCAGTCGGAACGATCTCTTGCCAAGTTGCTTCCGCGCATGGCCACTTGGTCGTGCCGTAGCCTTTCGGTGTATTTCCTTTTACATAATTTTAGCTCAAAATACGTACACGCATGAATTAGAAAGGCATCCTAAAAAAAGTACCGGCTCTAAACCGCACGATCTAGAATATGAAAGAAGTGAGACAATCTCGTAATGTCTTGGTGGTCGACTATTTATATGTATGGGGCCCTCGCACGTATAAAAGTATTGTGGACACGATTTCATAGACTCCCTAAAGACACTTGAACCTATGTTCTGATACCAAGCTTTGACACGCCCCGAACCATGGCCTGGGCGAAACACGACACTCGGTGCCTTACACCATTTGACTGAGGAAACCACATGACTTGCTGAATCATCATAAGGCATAACATGAGCGGAATATAATGTGAATGCATGATGCGCCTTTATAAAACGTACTAAGTCATAATACTTAATAAAAATACTTGTTTAAACATGAATGCGGAAATAACATGAATGAGCCAAAATGGCTATACGACTCCGAATGTCTTACATCACATAACTAACTTGTCTAGTCTATAAAACCTCTATCATGAGTATGACTGGAAAACATACTTACTGGGACAAGGCCCCCAGCATACCTTTGGATGCAAAACTAATTAAAGAATGACAATGTCTAAACCCCGAATGAGATGGGGCTTACCAATAAGCTGATACGTGCGGATCAATGACAGAGCAGGCGTCGTCCTCGTAAATCCGCACCGCATCGCGAAACGCAGTCCCCGGCAATAAAAGGGGATATCAGCACATTGAATGTACTGGTATGTAAAGCAACTGAAAGAACTAACATGGGATATGGAATAACATGATAAGAACTGAAACTGAAAACCTGGACATGAACATGAGCATGAGCATGGGCATGAGCATGGATATATATATATATATATATATATAACATACGTAAAACATGATAAGTAGGGAGAGCATTTCATAAACCGACCATGTGATATCACCACGTGAGTACGGAGTCACGGTACCTCGCCGACCAGCAGCCCCCATACCTTGCCAAGGGGTATGAGGTGGTAACGTGCCGATGGATCCATTCAGTATAAAATTAAGGTATCGTCCTAACCGGGTGGAGCGATCCTTGTCCTACGGTGGCTACGTAGTTTCAAAGCTATCCGAGCCTTTCGGTAATTCGTGCAACTCTCTAAAACATGAACATAATATAGTTGGCTAAGAAACCCATGATTTTCATGAAATAACTTGTAAATAACTTGTAATCATGATTTCACGAAGTAACTTGTAACATAGCTCAGGTCATGGTTTCATGAGATAACTTATAGCATGGTTTCGTGAAATAACTTGTATTTAGTACGTATATTTATTGTATCATGGTACGAAAGTAATTATATGATTTAATTGCATGAAAACTTGTAGACATATAGGATATTCATGAAATAATCATTCTTAGTCAAAAACATGCATGCAAACCCATGGAATACAAAATATGGGTTTTCATGTGATTACTGATCGTATTCTCAATAATCATAATGAGTATCAAGAACACAATGATGTTAATAATAAGAATTCAAACATAATATAGTCATAGACATGGACCTAGGGTTATCATGAGCATAGTATACAATAGAAACCCTAGTTTTGTAAAGTTTCATACTTTATGGATTAGGAGGCGTGGGGAAGAACAATGATGTTCCCACACGTACATAGTAACTCTACATACCTTAGTCGCTCCAAAACTTGAATTAAAGACTTGTGCTTTGAAGAGGATTTCCAAAATCTTGAATTCTTGAACCTTGAGATGAGTTTTCTTGAAAACCCTAGTTTTAGGAATGATGATTTCTGGTTTAGATTACAAGGATATGTATTAGAATTGACTTGGAATAATTAGAGTAGGCTTACCTTGGTGTTCTTGATGATGGAAGAGGGTAGGAGGTCGTTCTAGGGCTTGAAGGAATGAAAAATAATGTTTGAACTGATATGGACGAATATATAGTGTTATGAAAAATTATATTTTACGTCTAGCAAAGTACTGGCCGTATTTTGAAAGACGGGCCATATTTTGAAATACGGTCCGTATTCCGTATGAACTGCACTGTGTCTCTTCAGTAAAATGGCCATAACTCTTTGCACAGATGTCCGTTTGACCCCTATAATATACCGTTGGAAAGGTATTTCAAAGCTCTACAATTCATCAAGGAAGTTTTCCCAAATTTTAAATATGTTTGGAAATACGGGCCGTATTTTGAAATACGATCCGTATTTAATAATGTAACATCCAAGTGCCAAATTCCAGAATGCTCAGAAATCTTTGGTACCAGTTTACGTTTTGAAATACGGGTCATATACTAAAATACGGTCCGTATTTAACAATGTAACATCCAAATGCCAAATTCCGGAATGCTCGAAATCCTTGGTACCGCTTACGACTTGAATTACGGCACCGTATACCGAAATACGGTCAACGTTCACGGCGTAAACCCCCATCTTACAACTGAACAGGGAAATTCCAATTCTCATATCCTTTATCTGATTTTCTAAGTCTAGGATCATGGTCAAAGCTTAGGTTAAAGATACGAGGTGTTACATCTTTCTCAAGAATCAAACCTTCCCCCTTTCTAATTTTCAATTCTAAAATCTTCCGCTATCCGTGTTGTTATCAAGTGGTATCAGAGCTTTGGATGGTTGGGTATTCTTATACTCACCCGATCTATTGATTTGAACACTATCAAAAAAAAAAAAACTGAGAAAAGTTACTGTAGCATGAACAATACCAAAATTTTAAAAAAAAAAATAAATCTGTTCGAGTGAACAGTGACGTGAACAGTAACTTCTAGTTATCTTCACTTGTTCTTGGTTTGTTCAAAGCTTTATCTTGTGATTTGGTGACTTTAAATTATTGGGAAATCCATTGTGGTTGTTATCTCTTGAAAATCCCATTAGTTTTAAAGGTTCTTTGACTTTTGCTCATCAAGGAACTCAAGAGTAACTTTGAGGAATGCAAAGGTCATTACAACACATTTGTATCCAAACTCATTGATATGTTCTTAATCTTTTCTTGAAAGTGTTTATTTCTTGCATTTAGTTTTCTTTATGTTCTCTTACTAGATACTTGAAGTATTTGTCCATACTTAGAGTTGTCTAGTAATTTTGTGTCTATTTCTTTGTTTCGTGCCAATTTGTTCCGTGTTTTTTTCTCTCTTTATTTTCATTGTGTATTTCTTGTTTCCGTCCGTTTAAGTTTTTTGTTGTCCTTTTCTTTGTTTGACATAAACTCCATTCTTGAACCAAGCTTTGGAACTTACTTTGAGGTGTTTGATTTGGTTTATTGAAGAACTTCGAGGAGCAGCCCTTGAGTGGTAAAAGGCGAGAGGGGTGAGATTCTTTAATGGTAAAAGCCTACTTGTGTGATACACGAGTGTTGAGAGCCACTACTTGAGTGATAAACGTAAGGGTGTGATTCTTTTGGTGAGGTCCTTTTGCTTCTAACAATTTTTTGTTTGTAATTAAGCAATTTGCAGGTCTTTGGGAGGTTATGGCTACATCCATGGATACCAAAAGAAAGGAAGAAGATAAAATATTAAAAGAAAGAGATGAAAATGACTTTTACTGGTTACATAAAAACTCTATGAAGCAATAAGAGAAGAAAGCAAATGATGAGTGGGATGAAAGAAAGAAGAAACACCATAATTCCAAAAAACATCTTCAAACTATCCTTCATCTAATGAGGGGGAGTTGAAGCGCAAGGCGTATGAAAAGAAGGACCAAAGGGACACATCAAGTACCGTAGAAAACCAAAAATCGAGTTGATGTTAGAAGTCCTCCAAAAGATAGTAGTAGGAATTCTTGGCAAGTATGTGGGTGCTTATGATACTTCAAACAACATATTCTTCCAAGGAAAGCAAGGGAGTGTTTCTTCATCAATTGGATCCTTTTTCAATTCAAACAAAAGTGAGGATGAGCGATAAAAGAAAGAGAGAAGTAAGGGTGAGAAACTTGACAACTCAAGAGAGGAAAAAGGAGAGGAAGTGATGAGTGAAGAGAGTGAGTTGTCAAGAACTGGAAATAAGTGGACAGAATCGAGTGAACAAGTACACTTGAGAGATGAGGAAAAAGAAGAGATTAAAAGAATTGAGTGCATAAGTGTGAAAGATTCTTGTTCAAGTTCTAACCAATTAACTCATTCTTTTTCTAGTGTTTATGCTCAAAATGTGAAGGTTATTGAAGAAGAACCCATTGAAGTGTTGGAACAACAATTGAAGGAAGAATCTAGCTTCAAATGGGATTTGAAAGGAGAAAAGGCTGATGATTCGTGGAAACAATTCCAAGTAGAAGACAAAGTTGAGCTTGATGATCTCATGTGGTATGACCTTATCGATGATCTATTTGTAGATACAAACAAAAGCTGAACTTGTAACACAATTTGTTGAATCAAGAGTTTTAAGTGAAGATATAACTCAAATTGAGAGTGAACCTAACTTTTTTTTGTTCTTCTCACGTGAGCGATGCATACACAATGTGGTGAAAGTGGGGGACGAGATAAGTGAGCGAACAAATCCAAGAAAATTTGAGAGAGGATGAATCTTGTTCATATGCTAATCAACTAACTCTTTCTTGTTTTAGTCTTTTATCTCCTTTCTTGCGAAAATTGAGGATGAACTTTCTGTAAAGGATGATGACTGTGACTCACTTGAAGAAGACAATCTCATGGGTCAAGGTTTTAAAGTGTGGGATAACCCATTGTGGGATGATACTAAACATGAGTTTCTTGTACATTTTTGTCCACTTTGGGATTCCAATGAAGGAAGCAAAGGTGATGAAGTTTCCAATGAAGACATGGAGACACATGAAGCTTTTGGTGCCGTAGATATTGAGAAAGTTGAGCTAGGTGCAGAATGTAGTAGCTCAAGTGTGGAAAAGGACAAGTGCTCACATGTTTTCAACTTCACAATATCTTTATCTTGTTTTCTAGATCCTTATTTGCAGGTTCATTCCAAGCCACTTCACAAGAAAATAAATTTTGATCCATATCATGACCATGGTATATTGAATGGTGAGGTTAGTTGTTTAGAAAGAGCAAATATGGTATGTTTTCTTGGTATTCATATGCTTTTGGTCTGCTAATGATCCTACTCTTGTTTAAAGAGCTAATGAATTGTGTTTTTTAGTTCTTGTGTTGGAAATTACATTGTTCTATTAGATGATGTAATGCTTGGATATTTAAAAGGGGTGTTTGTGCATAAAAGAACTAAGTGGGTTAAGTAGTTGCATGGTCACTACCTTGTGTTGTTTTTACCAAATGCTTGTTTTGTTTCCTTTGTTTGCTCCCTACTTATTGTGCTTATCATGTTGGTTGCAGGTCAATGTCAAGATTCGACAACGAATCTTCTTTAAGAGGGGGAGAATGATAGCAACCATGGAGGCTCAAATGCATTAAGGAGCAAAAAAGGTCACCACTAAGATTCGGGACGAATCTTCTCTAAGAGGGGGAGAATGATAGCAACCAAGGAAGCTTAATTTTCTCGTCAAGACTAAAAAATATCAAGATGCTTTAATGGGCTTCATTTGGTAATGAAAACATGTCTTGTAATGGAGAAATAGCTCCAGCCAAAGTAGATCTTTTTGGAAAATCTTAATACTAATTGGAGGCCCAAATTGAAGACCAAGATGAGTTGAATTATGGCCCAAAACATGCTGAAAGGAACAAGTTCAGCAGCCTATACTTGTGTTTCTAGAAGATCATTTAATGCTATGTTGACTATATTTAATGTTTTTATTGAACAAAGTGTTGGTGGTCTTCTATGCACATTGGAACAAATGTTTGGTGGTCTTCTATGCACATTGGAACAAATATTGGTGGTCTTCTATGCACTTTGGAACAAAGAATTGGTGGTCTTCTATCGGCTTGGAAATTGCACCTTAATTAATTTAGTTTGACCAACTTTGAAGTCTAGAATGTTCTTTATTTTCTTTTAGGGTGGCAGCCACCATTTCTCCTATATAAGGGGTGTTTTCTTTTTCATTGTAACTAAGTTTGAATATTAATAATATTAGCCTTGTGCTTGTGGAGACCTTTGAGGTTCTCTTTGGGTTATGCCCTTTTTGTTCTACTTTGAACCGCAACTCGGATTCTTCGATGGTAAGATTCCTTGTTTGAGTTCCCCCTATTCTTCTTCTTCGTCTTCTTTTTCTTCTTCTTCTTAATTGATTCAATTTTCAATTCTAAAGTCTTCCGCTAACCGTGTTGTTATCATGAAGTGACCTTAAGTAGCACTTTTCTTTACTATTTGTTTGCGTATGATGAGGGTCATGATTGTTTTAGGAGCTTTTGTGATGTGGAGGACTTAAAGTGTGACTTTGAGTGTGCTAGACGTGTAGGAAGTGATCTTGAAGAGGATTGGGAAAGTAGTGTAGAATTCTTTAATAGTGAAGAAGAATGTGAGGATGAGTTCTCACTAGGAGCAGAATTTGAGTTAAAATCTCTAGGTGTGAATAAGCTTGAAGCGGAAAAGGAAAGTAGAATGATGGATGCTAGTTCTAGTGTCTTATTACTTTACTTGTGTGATCCTTACATGGATCACTCACTTGAATAGGCTATACCAAGTTCCTTAGCTTGAAATGTGAAAGTTATGGATTTGAATCCTGGGATAGTAGTCATGATCTTAGAGGTAAAATTCTTCCTTTTGATAAGTTTGATTGCTTCTTTGACTTTTTTGTGAGTTGTTGTCAAAGGAAAAGATGAGAGAAGTATGAGAAATTTGGTCATTACACATGGTTTGATCCCTTTGATGTTTCTAAGATCAATGATGGCACATATTCTTACCTCATGATTCATGCTTCTCTAGAGTACTCTTGTAGTAATTGGATACATCATTGTCACTCTTGT
>NW_026725863.1:0-59963 GCF_029784015.1 Lycium ferocissimum
GAAATCCATATTAATTATTTCCCCACTTCCAAGTCAAGTTCCATCCCCTGTAAAACCCCCCGGGCTTCTGCTCGATTTTAACCCTTTCAATTGGCTTAAAAAAACCCTATGTCCCTTTTGCCATCCCCCGACAAGCATCTAAGGTCATGATACATCTTTGTAGACCTGATGAACGAATAACGGCATAGCGCTCTCCCATAACCCGTCGCCGTATCCGCAACCTCGGTACACATAATCTACCTCTATATAGTAGTACTCGTCGGTGTAATCTCGAATGGGTCTTCTCTTTTTTAAAGGTCGATCCCTATATCCCTATATTGTGCTAGAACGGGCCCTCGTATCGTACGTCGCTTCACCTCTTCCATAATAGAGGATTCAAAGAACTTCTCGCCGTAAACCCCACTATATCCGGAATTAGCCAAACGGACTCCAAGACTAGCTAGCCCGAATAAATCTCACGGATTATTTCCTTCCTTTCGGTTGACGTTCGTCAAAGCCGCCCATCGACTTACGGCTAAGTGCATCTGCTACAACATTCGCTTTCCCTGGATGGTATAGAATATCTACATCATAATCCTTCAGCAACTCTAGCCATCTTCTCTGCCGCAAATTCAACTCCTTCTGCTTAAAGATATACTGGAGGTGTTATACCCCGTACTTTGTACGTTGGAATATTCTAAGTTGGTTGCGACAAGTTATGGACAAGACTTTTAATTTTCGGTTTTGTTGATTTTGTGTTAGTGCACAAGTTGCATATTCATCTTTTCATTGGCATGGAATGTTAAGGGTAAATTTGGAATAAGAAAAATTTGGGGTTAAAAGTGAATTATGGAAAGTTAAGCATTTCATGAAAATTAAGGACTAGAAATGAAATTTTGGAAACTTGATAATTCATGAAAAATGGCCATATGTGGCCATGTGTGTGGTGTGGGCCATAACCCACATGTGTTAATTGTATAAGTGGCAAAAGATGACTAATTAAGTCATCTTCATCATTTAGCACCCTAGAAAATTCAAGAAGCATGGAGAAAGAACAAGAAGCCATTCGGCCATGACCAAGGAAAATTGGAGTCCAAAAATTGTCAATCATGTTGTTGCTTCATAATTTAAACTCACGTTGACAGCATTATATTTCGTATTTTTGTATGTCGGATTATTCGCAAGTCGAGGTGGGGTCCACACACCGAGATTTTTTGGGATATGCGACAATTTATATGAATCACATATGTGAAGTTAAACATAACTCAAGAAGGACCCTCGAGCCAAATCAAAGTGGAAGTCCTCCAAACAAATATTTTTAAGTAATGTTTTCGGTGATCCGACTTCGAGGAGCGAGAAACGGTATTATAAGTTTGGAATTTCGAAAAACACCAAAGATAGAAGTTGTAGATAATTGAATTATCTTTCCAACCATAGGTCGTGGGCCCACGGGTGACATCGGGATAAGGAGATACGGACGTTTTAAAGGCGGGAAAGGTCGGTGGGCTAGGCCCAAACCGGGCCCAATCGGATTAGGCCCATGACCCATGCCTATTTAAGTCTAATTTCAGCCCTTTCTCTCCTTTTTCAGACCAAGAATACCTATAAAATTATGGAAAGAGAGAGAGAAGAACCTTGGAGAGAGAAAACCAATTTTGACCAAAATCGAGCCCGGGTTCAAGCCCATGAAGAGAAAAGTGTTGTCTGTCGCGTTGTCTTCAATTTTGAGCTAAAAATCAACCAAGGAGAAGAGTGATAACGTGGGGGATGCATTAAGGTATGAATACGGTTCCTTTTCATTGTTAACGAGTGTATTTAGAATTTTAACGGATTAAAACGGAGGGGATAGGTGTAGAAATGGATGAAATTCATGAAATTTTGTATGTTGATGTTGAGCCGTGAGTATGGGCTGTTTTGTGACGAGGAATGAACTAAATTTATTTAGTATGTTTGGATTGTTGTGTTGTGGATTCTATGGTGCTAATGAAAGTTTAATGGTTCAAAGTGAAGTTATAGTTGTTTGCGGCTTGTTATGGAATTTATATAGTTTATTGAATTTATGGAAGTAATGGATTATTAATGTAGTTCATGCATTCGGAAGGAAGAAAATGTGTTGTGTTGTTTCCTTGAACTTGGAGGTTTCGGGTTTCATTATGTAGTGGATGGAATGTTGTTGAATTGTGTCGAAAGGGTTATTAATGTTAGAATGCGTTTTGAAAAAATTATTGATGTTACTTATATGGTTGTTGGTATTGTTGTTGAAAATATTGGCCGAGTTGAATTCTCGGGGTTGTTGAACTTATAGGGGAAATACTTTCAAATTTACCGTAAATAAAGTGATGGCTTGGGATTGGATTCTTAAGTGCACTTATGGCTAATGTTTGGTACTTAATGACCTTATTGTAGATCTTGGAAGGTTTGAGACTTAAATTTGGATTAGCGTAGGAAGCGGACGAGGTATGTAAAGCTCAACCCTTTCTTCTTTTGGCATGCCTTAGTTACAAATAGGCTATGACACGAGCCTCGAGGAAATTCTATTCTCGCAATCCGAGCATGTTTATGACTCTCATTTGTTTCTTGAAATTCATATGTTTGATGTGATGAAATATTGGCCCTTATGTCTTTGGAATTTTTGATTTTCAAACGTTGCATAAAAAGTTTTGTTTTTAAGGAGTTCCGTAACTACGAACGACCGTAACTTTCACAGAAAGGCTCGGATTGCCCCGATATGTTCGTAGGAACTTTTATGGCCTATGATGATTATGTTTTCCATAGGCGGGCCCGACTTGGGTCGACACCCATCCGTGGGCCCCGCGACTTTCCTCTATGTACTTCTGATGATTTTTTTGAAAGGATATGATATGACTATTATTCCGATTCCAAGTACGATCGCCTTTACTTATCTTTGAGTTTACAATAATGATTCGATAACGTATAATGACTTCAACTTTCATAGGCGGGCCCGGATTGGGTTGACGCTCGTCCGTTGGTCCCGCGACTTTCTTTTGTATAGTGCCAACGACTCTTTGAAAGAACTTAATATGACTATCTTTCCGACCCCCGAGTATGATTACTTATTTATCTGTTGAGTCTGAAATGAGGATTTTTATGTATGTGATTTTGATACGTGACTTTGGTTTTTGAAGTTCGGTTTGATATGTTCCCGAGTGATATTCGGAAGAAAATCTGATTTGACTACTGTTTGGTTTGTAAATGAGGGCTTGTTTGATCATTCTGTGAGTCGGTAATAAGGATTTATGTGCATATGGTTTCTCGGTTTGTAAATGATGTGTTTTCCGGAGTATGATGTGTCCGGTTCGCCGAGCCCCTTTTTGGCCGGGAACCGTGTATGTATTATGGTGTTATGATGTGTCCGGTACGCCGAGCCCCTTTCGGCCGGGTACTGTGTATATATGTATGATGTGTATTTCAAAATATGTGAGGTGATATTGCCGCTGGATACTTGACCGCGGTATGTGTGATATTGACCGCTGGATACTTGATCGCGGTATGTGTAATATTGACCGCTGGATACTTGACCGCGGTATGTGTGATATTGACCGCTGGATACTTGACCGCGGTATGTGTGATATTGACCGCGGTATGTGTATATGTGATTTTGACAGTCTGGATTATGATCAGTCAGTTAATGTCAGCTCATATGATTTGTTCTATTTTCTATATCTATAAGACAGAAACGTTTTACAAAAGAAAGCTAAGCATTTTGGCATTCGGATTATCACATTTGTCTTCTGTACCGCCTATGTATGATTTGTACTTTAGGTGCAAGCCCTTTGGTATTTGGGATTTTCATGCTCATTTTCTGCACTCCTTACTTCGGTTATGATCTTATTTTCTGTATGCCATGCTTTACATGCTCAGTACATATTCCGTACTGACCCCCTTTCTTCGGGGCTGCGTTTCATGCCGCGGGGCAGTACCCACAGATGAGTAGATGACGTCAGAAAATGTTCCAACTGGATTGGCGAGCTCCATTTCCTCCGGAGTGCTGCCGAGTCCGAGTGCTTTTGTATGGTATCTGGAGTTATGGTAGAGACTTTGCAGACAGTGTCGTGTGTATAAGACGTCAGTTTGTAAGCGGCTATGTAAGCCGGTGTATTATTATGCATTATGTTACAGATTTGTTGTGACTACAGATTTTATTTGATTTGAAAAAGACGAAAGGCATGCTTGTTTATGAAAAATTTTCATTTTGTGCTTATGTAATGTTTTGCGGGCCCAGTATGATTATGAGTATTACGAAAGTCAGCAGGGTTCGCTCGGCCCTAGGTAAGGGTCGGGTGCCCATCACGCCCTATCAGGTTAGGGTGTGACAGGAGGCTTTTGTGATCCGTATAAATATCAACATGCACGCCATATAGATAATTCCTCCATATCTTCAAAGCGTGAATCACCGCTGCTAATTCCAGATCATGAGTAGGATAATTTCTTTCATGCTTCCTGAGCTACTGGGAGGCATAGGCTATAACTCTACCATGCTGCATTAATACAAAACCTAGCCCAACACCGGAAGCATCAAAATAAATGACATAACCATCTGGTCCCTCAAGAAGAGTCAGAACTGGAGCTGTAGTCAACTTCTCTTTCAAGAATCGGAAGCTTCGTTCACAAGCATCAGTCATCGGAACTTAGTCGCCTTCTGAGTTAGCCTCGTTAAAGGCGCTGAAATCGAAGCAAACTTCTCCATAAATCTTCTGTAATATCCTGCTAACCCCAGAAAACTACGTACCTCAGTAGGTGTCGTAGGTCTAGGCCAAGTCTTTACGGCCTCAATCTTCTGTGTATCCACCCGAATGCCATCAGCTCCAATAATATGCCCCAAGAATGCTACTGAAGTCAACCAGAATTCACATTTAGAGAACTTAGCATACAATTTCTGGTGCTGGAGCACCCCAAGTACCGTTCTCAGATGATCCGCATGCTCCTCTTCTGATCGTGAATAGACCAGAATATCATCAATAAATACAATCACGAACATATCTAGGAACGGCCTGAATACTCGGTTCATCAAATCCATAAACACTGCTGGGGCATTGGTCAGCCCAAAAGACATCACCCTAAACTCATAGTGCCCGTATCGGGTCCTGAAGGCAGTCTTTGGAATATCTGCCTCTCTTACCCGCACCTGGTGATAGCCTGACCGCAGGTCTATCTTCGAGAAACACTTAGCACCCTGCAACTGGTCAAATAAATCATCAATCCTGGGGAGGGAATATCCATTCTTTATGGTCACCTTGTTCAGCTGCCTATAATCAATACACATCCGTAGCGACCCATCCTTCTTTCTCACGAACAATACTGGTGCTCCCCAAGGCGATGTGTTGGGCCTAATGAAGCCCTTCTCTAATAAATCCCTCAGCTGCTCCTTCAGTTCTTTCTATTCTGCAGGTGCCATTCTGTAAGGAGGAATAGATATGGGCTGAGTATCTGGCAACACATCTATAGTGAACTCTATCTCCCGCTCAGGAGGAAGACCTGGAAGTTCATCTGGAAATTCATTGACTACCGGGACTGACTGAAGAGTCGGTGCCTCTGCTTTCAAGTCATGCACACACGAACCAGATGATAAATATAACCCTTTCTAACCATCTTCCTTGCCTTGAAGTATGAAATAAACTTACCCCTCGGCGATGCCGTATGCCCTAGCCGTTCTATAGTTGGCTCCCCTGGAAACTGAAATCGAACTACCTTGTTTCTACAATCAACGTTAGCATAACAAGAAGCTAACCAATCCATACCCATAATAACATCAAACTCAGTCATATCTAACTCTATATCAAATCTGCCAAGGTATGACGACTATATCTATTCACCGAACACTTTCTATATACCTGCTTTGCTATAACAGAATCCCCTACCGGTGTAGTTACCTCAAATGGTTAAATTGACTCAGGTTTTATTCCGATTCTACTAGCAACAAAGGGAGATATATATGATAAGGTGGAGCCTGGATCTATCAATACATATACGTCCCGAGAGAAAATCGATAATATACCGGTAACCACATTTGGTAATGCCTCCTGATCTTGTCTACTAGCCAAAGCATATATGCGGTTTGAAGGACCGCTAGAATCGGGAAGCTCCGCCGCGGCCTCTACCACGACTCGCCGGTGCCGACATACCCTCGCCCCCAGGGCGCGTAGCTACGAAGAAGATGAACTAGCAACCGACCCGCAGGGCCGAGCCGCACCACCGGACTACCTCCAAACGGACATTCCCTCACAATATGGCCTTGACGGCCACAGAAAAACAAGCGCTCGTAGCACGACAACACCCCTTAATGATGCCTCCACATCGAGAACACCCGGGCAAGGGTGGCCTCGATCGCCCCGGAACCGCCGTTCACTCCGCGAACCCGAAGCCCCGGAGCTCAAAAAATCTATCAACTTCCGGCTCGTCTATCTCTCGGAGGTAGAAAATGGCCCGTGGGTAAAGGCCTCCACGAACTCATCCCATACCGTCGGAGGAGCATCCTCACCCCTAGACAACTCCCAAGACTCATACCAATTAACGACTACATCACGCAACCGATACGAAGCCAACTCAACAGTACGCAGTCTCGGAAGCTCTAATTATCCTCAATGTACGCCGCATCGCTCGAATAAACTCCTCGCGGATCCTCCGCGGGCTTTGACCCGTAGAACTCGGGGATTACAAGTCAAGAAATTACGGCCCTCAAACTATCATGTCCGTCCGCATAGTCACCTCCGCGGCCGCGAGCAGCTCGCCCGCACTAACACCGGCCGCAAATCGAATTGCATCTTTCATAGCCCTATCCTCCGCCCCCCGGGCCGAGGAGCCGGAGGCTCGCACCGGAACCTCGAGAGCCGGCGGTGGAGCCGCCCCTCGATCCGCCACTGCCGGTCGCCCATGCTCCGCCGGGTAGTGGCGGTGTGCGCAGCTCGGCCGACCGGAGCACAACCTCGAGCATAAGTCGGGCATGGGCCCTAGTAACTCTCCGAACCGGCTGGTTTCTCCGGCCACCGCCTTGCCCTCTCCGGGCAGCCTCGTCGCTTCTTTGGAGGCATCGCTCGTAAACATAATAATCCGTTAGAGAGGAATTATCCGATAATACGGCTCTATCGCACGATCTAGAGTAAGAAGGAAAGATAATATCCTAAATGTCCCCGTAGCTCTTCGTTTATAGATGTGGTGCACAACACATCGATAAACAAGACTCTACTAGACACGGTCTATAGACACTCCGAGGATGAATCGCGCTCGATACCACTTTTGTCACGACCCAACCCCGTAGGCCGCGACTAGTGCCCGAGCCGGGACACTCGTATACACACACCGTTAGCTATAATCAGCCCATAAACGGCATGATAAGGAACTTATATAAAAAGGGAAGACGTCGTCTCAAACCGTCATACACACATATATATATCACACAACCTCGTCTCCGAGGAGTTACAACTCTCAACAGATAACATCGTACATAAGCCGGCGAGGTGATCATAACATGTGGGAACGCCCCAACTATATACATGCAAGCCGACAAGGCTGCCACTACATACCGTATCCCATAACATATATACATACGCAAGCCGATAAGGCTGCCACTACGAATGGGAACGTCCCAAAACATAAGTCATATATACACAACTAAACAACAACTATGTACAAACCCACACATATGTCTACAGACCTCTAAGAGTAACAACAGTATCATATGATGGGATAGGGCCCTGCCGTACCCCTGGATAGACACATATATACAACAAAAGGATCTGTACCAAAAAGCTAGGCTCCGGAACAAGGGAGCACTCCAAGATAGCTGAATAGATATCCTAAGCTGGTAGATCACCAAAATGAGCGTCTGTACCTGCGGGCATGAAACGCAACCCCCCAAAGAAAGGGGGTCAGTACGAGATGTGTCGCGTATATAAAACATGAAATACATAAGAATAGGATTATAACCAAAATAAGAAGTACAGTAAAACGAGTACAATAACCAGATACCAAAATGCTTGCTTTTAAAACACAAATCATGCATATCAAGATTATCATATATCATATCCGGCCCATTATGGGACTCGGTGAAACATGGTCGCCACCCCGTCTTTAGCGCCATAACACAACATACTCCAACACAAAGATAACTCCGTATCATATAACTCCGTATCACAAAGATAGCATCATAACACGCATAACACCATAACACAAGATAACACCATAAAATATATATACCGTACCGGCCCGCTAGTGAGGGACTCGGTGAAATATGCAAAATGTGCACGATGACATACCGGCCGGGACTCGGTGAAAGATGTAATAACCGTATGCACGAGCAGAGTAGTGAGTAACCATATGCATATAAATCATCATTTGAGACTCAATAGATAAGTAAACTAATCAACGCTCGAGTATCAGGATGATAGCCATACTAAGTTCTCTCTAAATATCATTACGAACTATATTAAGGAAAGTTTCAGGGGTCATAGTCATATATCAAACCAATACGAGACAGCTTATGAATGTTAAGGACGTTATTCATTATAGAATAAGAATAGGAACTCTCTTTATGCATCATTTACTATCCAATCATATAAAAGACTCGGGCAAGTAACTACGACTACATTAAGAATTCTAATACGTCAAGAAGTGAATAAGAATCATAAATCATGCTCGGAACTTATGAATAGAGTTACCCCAAAGCCGATACCGTATCTTACTTACATCTAGGACATGCCAAAAGAAAGAAGGGATAGGCTTTACATACCTTTAGCGTTTACTCGCAACACAACACGTATACGCTGCCCAAGAGTGTCTCAACCTATATTAAGATGTCAAGAACTACGGTTAAGCTACGGGGAGATTCAAAACGTATTCTAATATTAGTAACTCCTTTCTAAATAATTAACGACGTTTCCTTTACATTCAAACCAACCACATACAACCAAGCCAACATCAATGATTATACGTTCAAGTATCAATCCGAGACTATTCAAACAAGACTCGAGAACATTCGGGGCAGCCCGTACAACACTCCAAACAACCCAACCAACACACAATACAACATATAATATTCCAAGCTTAACAAGAACAACAACAACGACACATTCTTTTCATTCAAATTCATGAACTATACCAACAACCACACGTTAACAACATTATCCATTTCGATGCAAGAAACCATAATAATTCCATATCAACTTCTACAACAGCCCATAAATAATTAAACCTCCAACTTGAACCATTAAATACCTGTTATATCCCGTATTTTGTACATTGGGACATTCCGAGTTAATTATGATAAGTTAAGGACAAGACTATTCCGGGATACAAGTCGAGACTTTTAACCACGATTTTGTTTTAAGACATAAGTTGCTATGATTTTGTGGTATGGAATATTAATGAAATTTGGGGTTAAAATTTAACTTTGGAAAGTGATTATTTCATGAAAAAAAGAAAAAAAGAAAAAGAAAAAAAAGGGGGCCATGTGGCCGGCCACCATGGTGTGGTCCAAGGGCCACATGGATGGTTAATATATGAAAAAAAAGATGACTAAGTCATCATTTTTATCATCTTCAACACTTAGAAATTTCAAGAAGCTTGGAGAGCACAAAGACAAGGCCATTCGGCCATAGCTCCAAAAAATTGAAGCCCAAAAATCCTCTTCAAAAAAATTGTTTCTTCTAGCAAATCAACTAATTGGAAGGTCCTAAACAACATGGAGTAATTGTTAGAGCAAGAAAACCATTCATTCTTGCAATTCTCAACCCAAGCCATGTTGAAGAACTAAGTGAAGAAGGTAAGTTTTAATCCTCTTTTTATATGTTGTGGATGGTTTATATATGTTGTAGTATGTGAAAATGATGAAATTCATGAAATATGGCATGTGGTGTTGAGCCGTAGTATATGCAATGTTGTGTGGGAATGATGAATTAAATTCTACTTAGCATGCTTGGTTGTTGTTGTGTTGAAATGGTTGAGAATCATTTAAATATGGATGTTGTGTGTGGCTGTGTAGTGGGTGTTTTGGAGGATAAGATGGACTAATTTTATTTAGTGTTTTGGTTGTTGTTGTATGGATTCCATGATGAAAATGATGGTTTAATGATTCAAATTGAAGTTGTAATCGTTTGTAGGTTGTTGAAAGTTAATGTGATTTTATTATAGTTTCTTGTATTATTGAGGTTAATGTTGTTAATGTGTAGATTGTTGGTGTAGTTCATGAATTTGGGAGAAAGAAATGTGTTGTTGATGTTCCTATGGAAATTAGAAGGTTTCGGGTTTGGGATATGTTGGTTGAGTTGTTTTGAATATTGTGTGGAGTGTTTGAAATATTCTTGAATCATGTTGAAGGGTTTCGGATTAGTATTTGAATGTATAAGCATTGATGTTGGCTTGATCATATGTGGTTAATTGAATGTAAATGGAATGTTTGAATTATATAAGAAAAGAGTTACTAATGTTATAATGCATTTTGAATTGATTGTTGATGTTGTTGGTATGGTTGTTGGTATTGTTGTTGAAGATTTTGGCCGAGTTGAATTCTCGGGGTTGTTGAATTTATAGGGGAGATGCTGCCCAAATTTCTGTAAATAAAATGCTAACTTAGAATTGGATTCCTAAGTGTCTATGACTAATGTTTGGTATATAATGATGTTATTGTAGATTTTGAGGCCGAGACTTAGGTTTTGGACTAACGTAGGAAGCGGACGAGGTATGTAAAGCCCAACCTTTCTTTCTTTGGCATGTCTTAGTTGTAAATAAGCCATGACACGATCCTCGAGGAAACTATATTCTTTGCGATCCGAGCTTGTTTACGATTCTTATTCACTTCTTAATGTTGACATTTGTAATGTACTAGAATAATGGCCCTTATGTCTTTGGTATGATTGGATTTCAAAGTATTGCATATAAAGTTTTGTTCTAAAAGTTCTATGTCGAAAAAGGGCCGTAACTTTCGTAGACAGAACCGGATCGCCTCGATATGCTCGTAGAAGGTTTTGTAACGTATAATGACTATATCCTCCATAGGCGGGCTCGGATTGGGTTGACGCTCGTCCGTGGATCCCGCGACTTTCCTTTTGTATCGTTCTAACGACTTTTAAAAGAACTTAGCATGACTATCGTCTTAACCCTCGAGCGTCGATTACTTACTTACCTATCGAGTCTGTAATGACGATTATGTTCTTGATTTCCATAAGCTACTTCACATGGTTTGATACGTACCTATGATTTCTAAAGTTTTATTTGACATGTTCCCGAGTGACATTCGGGGGAAGCATGATTTGACTATTGTTTTGGCTTTTAAATGAGGGTTCGTTTGATCATTCTGTTGAGTCAGTAATAATGATTTATGTGCATATGGTTTCTCACTACTCTTGCTCGTGCGGTGGCATTATTAGTTCTTTCTTTGCGTCCGGGCCAGGGCATGTGTATTCGTGCGCGATTCCGGCTTGCGTTATTCACCGCGTCCCTCGTTAGAGGTCGGGGCGTGTTATATGTATATGATGATATTCACGCGTCCCCTCGCTGGGGCCGGGGCATGATATGATGATGATATGATGATATGGGGGAGGCGGCCGGGATGGCATACGATGACTTCGTTCACCGCGTCCCTCACTAGGCGGGGGCACGTTATATGTACGTGATATGATGATTCTACTTACCACGTCCCTCGGCTGGGAGCCGGGGCACGTTATACGTATACGACGTGATGATTTTTGCCAAGGTCCCTCACTAGAGGCGGGACACGTTTACATGCATATGTACATGATGATTATTTTCTTGTGTCACTCGGTCCCATAATAGGCACGATATGAAATTGATACGTATGATTTATATCTCAAAGGCAAGCGGTATAATTTTAGGATTTATTGTACTACTTTTACTCACCTTGTTTCGATGCGATTCTATTCTTTGTATTCGTATACATACTCGGTACGTATTAGTGCGACCCCCGCCTCTTCGGGGGGCTGCGTTTCATGCCGCGGTACGGATACACGTTTTGGTGATCTGTAGAGCTTGGATTCCCATCATCTATCTTGGAGTGCTCCTTTGTCCGGGAGCCTATATTTTTGGTACATATTCTTGTTGTATATATATATGTACGTGTTTATTTGGGGGTACGGCGAGGCACGATAAAATCGTATGATTACATTTATGACTCTTAGAATTACGTAGATATATGTGTGGGTTGTGGGTAGTCAGCATTCAGGCTATGTTTGTGTTTTGAACGTTAGCGAGTTTATGTATGATATGTATATATGTACACGCGACGCCGTTCCTTTCTGTATGTGGAAGTTCTGATTATGTTTGTTAAGTTCTGATTATGTTTGTTGTGGGCTGATTATAGCTAGTAGATGTGTACGGGTGCCCAGCTCGGGCACTAGTCACGGCCTACGGGGTTGGGTCATGACAAAAGTGGTATCAGAGCGGTTCGTCCTCGGAATGTCTACGAGCCGTGTCTAGTAGAGTCACATTTATCGGTGTTTTGTGCACCACATCTATAAACGAGGCTACGAGACATTTGGATGTTATCTTTTCCTTCGATCTTAGATCGTGCGATAAGCGCATTATCGGGGATGACCCCCTAACGAATTGTTATGTTTTTCGATGGCTCGAAAGCGACGGTAGCCCGGAAGGAGCAAGTCGACGGCGGTTGGGAGAGACTAGCCGGGCCGGAGAGTTACAGGGCCCATGTTTGCTTTGTGCACGAGATTGTGCCCCCGTCGGCCCGATTCGTACACCGCCACTGCTCGAAGGACTTGGAGCGGCGGCAGGCTGCGAGGTCGAGGGGCGGCTCGGCTGCCCGGCTCCCGAGGTTCGGCCACCGACCTCCGGCTCCTCGGCCCGGGGGCGGAGGATAGGGCCATGCGAGATGCGGTCCGGTTGTTGACCAGATTAGTGGCGGGGCGAGGGGCTCGCGAGCACGGATTAGGGGTGGTATGTGAACGGACATGATAGCTTGAGGACCGTGATTTCTTGACAACACCGCCAATCCTCCCGAGTTCTATCGGTCCAAAGCTCGAGGAGGATCCCGGGAGTTTATCCAAACGGATGCGGCGCACGGCGAGGGGTGATTAGAGCTTCGAGGCCCGAATCTGTCGGCGGCTTCCTATCGAGCTGCGTGATGTAGCCGTTGGTGGTACGAGTCTGGGAGTTGTCGAGGGGCGAGATGCTCCAACGCGATTATTGGGACGAGTTTGTGTGGAGGCCTTTACGGGCACGCACTCCCGGGAAGTGCGGCGAGCTGGGGTTGATAGATTCCTGCGTCTGGGGGGGATGGCGGGAAGTGTTCGAGTATAGCCTAGAGTTTGACTCATTGGCTAGATATGCACCCACTATTGTGGGCGATATGACGGACGAGATGCATCGATATGTGATGGGGTACGGATCGTTATTTGGTTGATAGTTGCCTGATAATGGCTTCTCAGCCCGGTATGGATATTGCCCGAGTGCAGGCCTATGCACAGGGGATGGAGGATCGACACAGAGGGCATCAGCCCGACAGAGATCACGACAGGGGCCAGCCCAAGAGGGCTAGATCGGCTGGATATTCTGGGGAGTTTCGAGGCGGGCAGCCTCAGCAGTACACTGGGTATTCCTCTCAGCCAGCACGGAGTGCGCCCTCACAGTTTGCTGGTAGGAGATTTGACAGTACAGGGTATTCAGGAGCTGGTCAGAGCTCCAGGGCTTCGGGTTCGCAGTCAAGCAGAGGCTTGAGTCAGACGAGGCCATCTATGCCTCAGTGTCCTCAGTGCGGCAGGCACCATCTAGGGGAATGTCGTCGCACTACAGGTGCTTGTTTCACTTGCGGCCGTCAAGGCCATGTTATGAGGGAGTGTCCGTACAGAGGTGGTTCAGGTGGGGCAGCTCAGCCTACCGGGTCGGTTGCTGGTTCGTCCTCTTCTATAGCTATGCGCCCTACGGGGCAGGGTATGCTGGCACCATCAGGCCGTGGAAGAGGCTGCGGCAGAGCCTCCAGTTTTAGCGGTCCTTTGAACGCCTATATGCGTTGGCCGATAGACGAGGATCGGGCGTCGCCGTATGCGGCTGCGGTATATGAATCCTTATTGGAATTTATATTTTTATGTATGTGTATTTGCTGTATGATTGTTACTTAATAACGGTAAGCAGAAATTCAAAGGCCGATAACCAAGTATTTATAAGTCACGGCAAATAAGATGTGATCCCTACCATTGCGGATCTGGAAGTCTAGGATGGAAAGCAGTCAGATCCATAGGTGAAAAGTGAATACTTAGGATTGAAAGAGGGTTAAAATAGTAATTGTGTTATGAGAGCATTCGAAAATCTGTTAAGACTTCAACTTACTCCGGATTATGTGATGAAGGCCATGCGGTGAGGTGGACGCGATCATACTAGTATTAAAGCATAGTATTTCATCAGAGTTCCAAGGTTAAGCGTGCTGGAGTGGGAGAAATTTCAGGATGGGTGACCCCCTGGGAAGTTTACTAAAATCCTACAAAGTCAGACACAGGAGAGTCAAATAGGAAGCTAGAGTAGTCTAAGGGAAATTAGAATGTATATATAGAGCGGGCGGAAACCTTAAGAGGTCGCGTAGGCCGGGGCGGACTAGACGGTGAAGAGAAAGAAGGTGCGTCGCAGCTCTAGAATTAGGGTGAATTTGAATAGTGTTTGGGAATGTTTTGTAAGCAAGACAGTAGTAATTATGTCTATATAGGTATGCCCATGATATTCCGTACATGGCTATGTTAGTGGATATGTGTATTCCGGCAACCAGCGAGGCGGTATATGGGAGGCGTTAATCGGACAGGGTAGCGAAGTTCAAGTGAAAATAAAAATAAATGGCACAAATGTTACAGGGCAAGCTGATCTTTGTTTTCACTACAGGATAAGCTTGGAAAGTACTAACACAATAATATTTGGAAAGGAAAGAAAGTAACTAGATGAACGGCGAGAGAATCAGAATGTCGGAATAAAAGTGCCGCCTAATTGGGACTGGAAAATGCGGACATAGGGCAAAGTATAATTGGGTAATAGTATGAGTACACCCCTTAAAGGAGGGAAGCGGGTGCGAGAGATGCAAGTGCAAGATAAAGACAACCAACACTACAATATGTTTGATACGGGGGTGCTCGGGCTACAGGTAAGATTCCTTGCCGAGACAAGTTAGTAAGATCCAAAAGCCAGAAAAAGGGAAGGTCATAAATAGAATGGGGTATACGTTATACAAGTCGTATGAGAGTAGTTATGTTACCTATGAATGCTTATATGCTAGGGATAAGCCTAAGCAAATGCCTAATGAGAAAAGTTCGGATCCAGCGATAACAATATGGTTACGAGATTTTGGGTACATTAAGGGAAGATGTAAAGATGGTTTAAGCTAAATTACCGAGGATAGAATGAGTGCGAAGACAAACAGGACATGGCTATGGTGGAACCAAAGATCTATTCTGATACCGGTCGTACGAGAAGAGAGGGTGAAGAAGAAATAAGACTGGTAGATGAAACTGCATACTATAGTAATAAAGAGAGCCCCCCCCCCTCGAGATCCTTATAAGACCTTATGAGACTAGTTGAACATTCGAGGATGAATGTTCTAAAGGGGGGAAGGATGTTATATCCCGTATTCTGTACCTTGGGATATCCCGGGCCAACCGCGATAAGTTAAGGACAAGGTTATTTTTTTTTTCCGATTTTGTTAGAGTGCATAGGTTGCATATTCATCCTTTGTATTGATATGAGGTATTAAGGGTAAATTTGGAATAAGGGAATTAATTAGTCATGAACACAAAAAAAAGGCCAAGTGGCCGTGAGACCCATGTGGGGTACCACCCATGGCTTGGCCAATTGTTTCAAGCCATGGGGTGGGGTATGTGGACAACTTGTATAGGCCATGTGTGTATATATATATATATATATATATATATATATAGATGGATGATGACCATGCAAGACTCATTTTTCATCTTTCCACAACCTTAGAAAGTTGAAGAAACTTGGAGACAAAAAAAGAAGGGCATTCGGCCAAGCATAGCAAAAATTGACTCCTTGAAAAATTGATCAAAAAATTATTTCCTTCTAGTATTTCAACCAAGTGGAAGGCCCTTAGTAACGTGGAGTAGTTGTTGGAGCCATCAAACCATTCCTTGTTGCAATTCACAACCCTAGCCAAGTGAGAAGATAAGTGGAAAAAGGTAAGGTTTGATCTTCTTTTTATATGTTATGGATGGTTTGTGTGTGTTGTAGTATGTAGAAATGAATGAAACTTATGAAATTGTGGTTGTGGATGTTGGGCCGTGTAGGTGTATGTGGTGTAGGAGTGAGGGATTAATTTTATTTAGCATGTTTGGTTGTTGTTGTTGTGGATTCCATGATGAAAATGAAGGTTTAATGATTCCAGTTGAAGTTATATTCGTTTGTAGCTTGTTGTCGAAGTTAATGAAATTTTAAGATAGTTTCTTGCATTTATAAGAATAATATTGCGAATGTGTGGATTGTTGGTGTAGTTCATGAGTTTTGGAAGAAAGGAATGTGTTATTGTTGTTCATGTTGAGTTGGGATGGTTTCGGGTGAGATGGTGTTTGGTTGGGTTATTTTGAATATTATGCGAATTGTTTGAAATGTTCTTGAATCTTATTTGAATGGTCTCGGATTAGTATTTGCACATGTGAGCGCTAATGTTGGCTTGAATGTTTGTAGTTGAATTGAATGTAAATGGAATGATGTTGAATTATATGGAAAAGAGTTACTAATGTTAGAATGCGCTTTGAATTGATCGTTGATGTTGTTAATGTGGTGGTTGGTATTGTTGTTGAAGATTTGGCCGAGTTGAATTCTCGGGGTTGTTGTATTTATAGGGGAAATCTTTGCTCAAAATTCTGTAGAATTAAGTGCTAGTTTGGGATTGGAATTCTAAGTATCTATAGCTAATGTTTGGTATATAATGATGTTGTCGTAGATCGTGGGCAACCCGAGACTTAAGTTGGACTAGCTTAGGAAGCGGGCGAGGTATGTAAAGCCTAACCTTCCTTTCTTTTGGCATGTCTTAGAGTAAGTAAACCATGACACGATCCCCGAGGTAACTCTATTCTTATGATCCGAGCATGTTTACAATTCGTATTCAGTTCTTGATATTGGTATTCTTAATGTAGTAGAAATATGGTCCTTATGTCTTTGATATGATTGGATTTGAAATATTATATAAACGGTTTTGTTCCTAAAGGATCTTATGTCTAAAAATGTCCGTAACTTTCATAGACAGAACCGGATTGCTTTGATATGCTCGTAAGTGATTCTATAACGTATAATGACTTTAACTTTCATGGGCGGGCCCGGATTGGGTTGATGCATATCCGTGGGCCCCGAGACTTTTCTATGTTTGACTCTAACGACCTTCTAAAAGAACTTAATGTGGCTATCGTCTTGACCCTCGAGCGTCGATTACTTACTTATCTATCGAGTCTGTAATGACGATTATGTTCTTGATTTCCATAAGCTACTTCACATGGTTTGATATGTATCTATGATTTCTAAAGTTTTATTTGATATGTTCCCGAGTGACATTCGGAGGAAGCATGATTTGACTATTGTTTTGGCTTTTAAATGAGGGTTCGTTTGATCATTCTGTTGAGTCAGTAATGATGATTTATGTGCATATGATTTCTCACTACTCTGCTCGTGCGAGCTGTTATTACTTCTTTCACTGCGTCCCGGGCCAGGGCATGTATTCGTGCACGATTCCACTGCATTATTCACCGCGTCCCTCATTAGAGGGCCGGGGCATGTTATATGTATATGATGATATTCACCGCGTCCCTCGCACTGGGGCGGGGCATGCTATATGATATGATGATGATATGATGATGGGGGAGGCGGCGAGGAGGGCATACGATGACTTCATTCACCGCGTCCCTCACTAGAGGGCGGGGCACGTTATATGTACATGATATGATGATTTTACTTACCGCGTCCCTCACTAGAGGGCCGGGGCACGTTATATGTATACGACATGATGATTTTACTTACCGAGTCCCTCACTAGAGGGCCGGGACACGTTTTACATGCATATGTACATGATGATTATTTTCTTGTGTCACTCAGTCCCATAATGAGCTGAATATGAAATTGATACGTATGATTTATGTCTCAAAGGCAAGCGGTATGATTTTCTGGTTATTGTACTACTTTTTCTGCCCTCCTTGTTTCAGTATGATTCTATTTACTGTATTCCATGCTCTACATGCTCAGTACATATTCCGTACTGACCCCCTTTCTTCGGGGGCTGCGTTTCATGCCCGCAGGTACAGATACATGTTTTGGTGATCCGCCGGCTTAGGATTCCCATCAGTTGTCTTGGAGTGCTCCTTTGTCCCGGAGCCTATATTTTGGTACATATTCTTCCGTTGTATATATATATGTACATGTTTATTCAGGGGTACGGCGGGGCCCTGTCCCGTCATATGGTTCTGTTATGACTCTTAGAGGTCTGTAGACATATGTGTGGGTTGTGGGTAGTCACTGTTCAGCTATGTTTGTGTTTTGAACGTTAGCAGGTTTATGTACGATATGTATATATGTACACGCGACGCCGTGCCTTTCTGTATGTAGAAGTTCTGATTATGTTTGTTAAGTTCTGATTATGTATGTTATGGGCTGATTATAGCTAGTAGATGTGTACGGGTGCCCAGCTCGGGCACTAGTCACGGCCTACGGGGTTGGGTCGTGACATATACCAACAACCACACGTTAACAACATTATTCATTTAAATGCAAGAAACTATACTAACAACATATTAACTTTTACAACAGCCCACAAACAATTACAACTCTAACTTGAACCATTAAATACCTTCATTCTCATCATAAAATCCATAACAACAACAACCAAAATACTAAGAAAAATTAGTTCACCATCTTCTACACAAAACAGCCCGTACACGGCTTCAACACCAACATACATAATTCCATGAATTTCATCCATATCTACACATTACAACATGCTCAAACCACCCTTAATACATGTAAAAGAAGATTAAACCTTACCTTAACACTTGACTTCTCAACTTGGCTAGAATTTGTGAATTGCAAGAATGAATATTTTGATTGCTCCAATGGCTACTTCACGTTACTAGGGACCTTCCAATTGGTTGGAATCCTTGAAGAAAATTAATTTTTGATCAATACTTCAAAGGCTCAAGCTCGGCTTGACCATGGCCGAGAGCTATCTTCTCTCTATCTCTAAATTTCCTAAGTTGTGAAGATGATGAATGAGCTCTTAGTCATCAATTAACCTTAAATATGGTTCCTACAATTTGGACACATGTCCCACTCATGGCTTGAGCCAATCAAATTTGGCCATGCCATGGGTGGGGCCCACACGGCCACTAATGGCCAATTAATGAAATAATTAGATTTTTAATCCCACTTAATAATCTAATCATGGTTAATTAACCCCTAATCTTCTTTAATATTTCCATACCAATTAAAATTTATAAGCAACTTGTGCATTAAAATAAAATCGGAGGTTAAAAGTCTCTACCTCGCATCCCAAAATAGTCTTGTCCTTAAACTTATCGCGATTAGCTTAAAATATCCCAATGTACAAAAATACGGGATATAACAGAAGCCTCCATAGACTCCATCTGAAGACAAGGAATCTGTAGAGAGCCCATTAGTCCTCCTACAAAGCGTCGGATCCTATCGGCCTTAGTAGGGATCAACGGAGTAGAATAACGGGCCAAGTAAGGGAAACGGGTCACATAAGACTCCAAGAACATGCCCCTCTGCTTAAGGTGTAAAAACTGCTCCCTACGAGCCTCTCTCAAAGACCGAGGCACATACTTCTCAAGGAAGGCCCGCAGAAGCGAGTCCAAGTCAAGGAGGAGAACCTCGGTGCGCACGCCATGAAATACCTCCACCACGTCTTCGCGTCGCCACGAAATTGGTAGGACACATAATCAACGCCGTGGGTCTCCACTATCCCCATACGGTGCAGCAACTCATGCATATCAAGAATAAACTCATAGGCATCCTCAGATGAATTACCAGAGAACCTCGGAGCCTCTAACTTCCTGAACCTCACCACCAGGTCCTGATCAGTAGTAGTCATAACGGCGCTATCCATGGATCTAAAATCCTCACTAGGGACGGGTATAGCATCGATGTGAAGAGCCATAGCTGCGTCGGGATGTGTTACCCGCGTAGGTCCCTGCTCAGGGGTCTACGCCCTAACCCTAGTCTGTGAACCCCCTCCGGGTGTAGTAACACCGCCTGCCGCCTGCTGGGCATCAAGATGAAGCAACACTCTGGCCATAGTGTCATGCATGGCCTGATCAGAGGTAACCTCAGGCTGTGTCTGAGCTGGAGCCACATACTCGGGCTCGGGGGACGGAGATCTCTCTCGGCGCTATCCTACCGTTGGGGCTCTACCCCTTGCTGGGAGCCCCATGGCCTCTTGCTCGCGTCGTCCTCCCGTTCGAGCGTGCCCATGGGTGCCGGGCCGTAGGCGCAAGCTCGGCACACGACCTTGGGCCATCGTAGCTCGAGTCCTTACCATCTGTGAGAGAAGATATAAGAGTCAAATACCAATTTGATCTTTCCAGATACGAATTTGAATAAAGTAGCACGACGGGAAGAAAGAAAGTGAGATTTACTAAATGTCCTACAGCCTCCCGCAGATAAGTACGGAGCTTATCGTACCGATCCATGAGATTCGACTAGACACGCTCTTGTATTAAAGACCGGGTAACCTAGGGCTCTGATACCAACTTGTCACGACCCATTTTCACTAAGTCGTTCGGGCACCTACCTTTCCCACCTCGGTAGGGGAACCTTTAACTCAACATTCAAAATAATATAAAATAGCGAAAGAAAGTAGAATAACCTAAGTCTCACAATATAATACTCCCTCCGTTTCAATTTATGTAAACTCATTTGACTGGGCACGAAATTTAAGAAAGAGGAGAAGACTTTTAAACTTGTGGTGTTAAATGAGTCACATATAGTTTGTGTGGCTGTAAATCACTTCTTAAAGGTAAATTGTTTCCAGTTATAGAAATAGGTCATTCTTTTTTACACAGACTAATAAGGAAAATGGTTCACATAAATTGAAACAGAGGGAGTATAATATAATATAATATCAATGAATGCAGAAGTAAATGAAATCCACCCCAGTATCTGGTCTGGTCATACAAGAGCATCTATGTCACACCCCAACTTTCGATAGGGCATGATGGGCACCCGACCCTTACTTAGGGCCGAGCGAACCCACTGATTCTCGTGACACTCATAATCATACTGGGCCCTTAAATCATGAAATGAGTGCATAATGTAAGCTTCTCAAAAAAACATGCTTTTCGTCTTTCTTAAATCAAGGAAAATCTGTAAACATATGAAGTTTGTAACATAATGCACAATGATACATCGACTTCGAGCCGCTTACAAGACGACGTGTTATATACGTGACTGTCGCGCAAAGTCTCTAACATAACTCGAAGATACCATAACATAGATACTCGACTCGGCGGCCTCGGAAGGAAATGGAGCTTGCCAATCCAGTGGAACATCTTACGCTAATATCCTCTACTCATCTGTATACCCTGCGTGGCATGAAACGCGACCCCGAAGAAAAGGGGTCGGTACAGAATATGTCTTGAGCATGTAAAGCATGGAATCCGGTAAACGGGATCATCGAAACAAGGAGTGTACAAAACTAGTACAATAACCAGAAAACCATAAGGCTTGCCTTTGAAGCATAAATCATGCATGTCAATATCATATCCAATTCATTATGGGACTTAGAAAACATAAGTGAATAATCATCTTGTACATATGCATCTATAACGTGTCCCGGCCCTCTAGTGAGGGACTCGGTAAATAAGATCATCATATCGTCATGTCATCATATCATCATGTCATCATATATATATACCGTACCCGGCCCTCTAGTGAGGGACTCGGTGAATAACGTGTCCCGGCCCTCTAGCGAGGGACTCGGTGGAGGAGATCCTGTCTCCATCATGTGTACATCATACTCGGCCCATCCTGTGGGCTGGCGCCATCATCACATCATCATATATATATATACCGTACCCGGTCCTCTAGTGAGGGACTAGGTGAATAATGCAGTGAAACTGTGCACGAATACATACCCGGCCCGGGACTCGGTGAAAGAAGTAATAACAGCTCGCACGAGCAAAGTAGTGAGAAATCATATGCATATAAATCATCTTTTAAGACTCTATAGATAAGTAGACATATCAACGCTCGAGTATCCGAATAATAGTCACACTTAGGACTCTTGAAATATCATTACGAAATATGTCACATAACGTCTCAGGGATCATAAACATATATCAAGCCAATCCGAGCCCGCCTATGAAAGTTACGGGCATTATTCATTATATAATTCTCTACGAACATATCATAGCAATCCGAGACCATATATGAAAGTTAGGGACATTTTCATCATAGGACCTTTTAGGAATAGGATTTCTTTATGCATCAATTACTATCCAAACGTACAAAAGACTCAAGGGCAATAGCTCGACTATATTAAGAATGCGTATATCAAGAAGTGACTAAGAATCGTAGACATGCTCGGATCGTAAGAATAGAGTTACCCCAAGGCTCGTATCGTATCATACTTACATCTAAGACATGCCAAAAGAAAGAAAGGATAGGCTTTACATACCTGTTCCGCCTCCTATTAGCTACGCTTATTTGCCCGAGCGTGAAAGTCTACATTTAAGAGGATTTACATTAACATTAGCCTCTTCATCGCACACTTGTACCAAGTTTCAAATCAAACTATTCTATATTTCGAAAATCGGGGAAAGCATCTCCCCTGTTTATATACCTAGCCCGAATTCTCAATTCAACAACCAACAACAATTCCAACAATACCAACATTAACCATAATATTTCCAACTTCTAAATACTCCATAAACATTCCATATGGTGTTTGTCCCATATTTCCATCACGAGAACCATTTTATAACGATTTTGACTCTTCTCCGTAAATAAACCAATATTAACACAAATAGAAAGAGATTCATACCTTTCCCTCGATAATAATGCTATATATTTACTCCTCCACCTTGAACTTAAGCCACAAAGCCTCAATACGCGTTTTTGAAGTCGCAACTATCTACGTTCCGGATGGGAATTTGAGAATTATACCTGGTTTCGGGCTAAAAGTTGGTGGTGGAAGGTTGGGGAATTTTCTGGAATATTTGGAGTGTTTTTGGGCTGATTCTTGGCTGAAAATGAGGGGTTAAGCCCCTTTATATAGCTGCTCCGAAGTCACTGTAGCAGTACTGTAGCACCGACTTACTGTAGTAGGATATTTTTGTACCAATTCTAATAATTCAAGGGTATTTTAGGCTCTTTTCCATATCCGAAACTCAAGGGACGTGATTATAATTGTCCCCCTTTTCTCTACCTGTGTTGTAATGGTTTTACTGCATGTCCAAGCGACACAAGTGAGAAGTGTCTGTTCATCCGCGGAAATTATTTCGAGACCTAAAACTTTTATACACCGATCTCTTTATTTGCATACTTGGATATGTCCAAAACTCCATACGATCGTATAACTTATTCAACATCCCAAACTTAGCAAAACTTATTTTATTTTATTTCCGATTCGTTTAACCTCCAACCTTCGCGACACTTGCTTATCACTTGTTGAACATAACATAAATGTCACACCCTTAATCCGATAGGGTGTGATGGGCACCCGACCCTTACTTAGGGCCGAGCGAACCCTCTGACTTTCATAATACTCGTAGTCATAATGGGCCCTTAACCAGATCATAAATGCATAATGCAAATTTTCGAAAAACGAACATACTTTATATCTTTTTCAAGTCAAACAAAACTTGCAACCGTACAAAAGCTGTAATATCATGTGTAACACTACAACGGCTTATGGAGCCGCTTACAGACCGACATACTATACACATGACACTGTCTGCAAAGTCTCTAACATAATCAGATACCATAACACATATATGTATTGACTCGGCTGCACTCCGGAGAAAGTGGAGCTCGCCAATCCCGCTGGAGCATCTTCTGCTAATATCTTCAGCTCATTGGGTGTACACGCGGCATGAAACGCAGCCCCCGAAGAAAGGGGGTCAGTACGGAATATGTACTAAGTATGTAAAGCATGGAATACAGGAAACGAGATCATAACCGAAATGAGGAGTACAGAAAAGGTACATAATAGTCAGAATACCGAAGTACATGCATCTGTAATACAAATAGTGCATAAGAGGTACAGAAGACAGATATAATGATCAGAATGCTCAAAATACTTAGCTCTCTTTTGAAAAACATTTCTGTCTCATATGTATATAAACTAGAACATATCATAGTAGCTGACATTAACCGATGTGGGATTCGCCTAAACCAATGTGGGATTCGCCTAAACCAGTGCGGAATTTTGCCTCGCCACTGGGTTTGCCCCACCATTGGGTTTGCCCCACCATTGGGTTTGCCCCACCACCGGCTCCGAAACCAACAGATCATATTTCAGAATACATGTATATGTCATATCATCAGATTAAACAGAATCATCATATTACCGAATCATCAGAACAGATTTATTAAATTATCAGATCATCACATTATCAAATCATCATGTCATCAGATCATCAGATTATCATATCATATACCCTATGCGGCCCGTAATAGGACCCGGCGGACGGAACGTGGTCGCCCCTCCTGCCTTGGGCGCCACAACTCATCATACTTCGGAAGTTTTCATATCTCCGTATCTCCGTCACACATCATATCATATAACCACGGTACCCGGCCAAAAGGGGCTCGGCGTACCGGACATCATAACACCATAATATTAGTCGCTAATCATACTTCGCATTGTGCGCACGATAGTAACCGGCCGGGACTCGGCGAAGGAAGTAACAATAATATGCACGAGCGAATCGTGGGATCTATATGCATTCACAACATTTGTACGGACTTAACGAATAATCAAACAAATTATCATTTACAAGCCAATAGCATTAGTCATATCAAATCTCTTCCGGATCTTGTTCGGAAACATGTCGGCTAAAACTTTATCAGTCATGATTACGGATCAAAATCATGTGCATATGGATTCTCATTTCATACATTAATGCAGATTCCATAGAACAATCGAAACGGACTATCATTTAAAAGCTCAGCCAATAGTCATAGTCAAATCCAGTTTCTGTCAAATGTTACTCGGGACTTGTCAAATAGAACTTTAGTTATCATAGTCGCGTATCGGAATCATATGTATAAAAATCCTTATTACAAACTTAACAGATAACTAAGTAATTGTACTCGGGGGTCAAAGTGGTAGCTATATTAAATGCTTTTAACACGTCGCTAAAACTACACAAGAAAGGTCTTGTGGGCCCACGGGCAAGTATCAAACCGACCCGAGCCCGCTTATGGAGGTTAAGGTCATTATATGCTATCGAACCTCCTACGGACAAATCGAAGCGATCCGAGCCTTTTTATGAAAGTTACGGACGTTCGTAGTTTCGATTTCTTTTACGAACATAGTCTTTTATACACATTCATATTCAATCATACAAAGGCATAAAAACCATAATTTAACTACATTACGAATATGGATATCAAGAAGCAAATAAGAATTATAGACATGCTCGGATCGTAGGAGTAGAGCTACCTCGGGGATTGCATCATAGCCTACATTAACTAAGACATGCCGAAGAAAGAAAAGTGAGCTTTACATACCTTGGCCGCCCTCTAAGCTAATCCAAACTTACGTCTCGGCTTCTCACGATCTACAATAATGTCATCGGACCCCCCTCCCCCCCCCCCACATTAGCCATAAGCATTGAAGAACCCAATTCCAAGCCATCACTTTGTCTACAGAAATTTGGGCAGCATCTCCCCTATAAATCCAACAACCCCGAGATTTCCACTCGGCCAATTATTCAACAACAACCAAACCAACGACCATCCAAACAAGATTTAAGAACATTCCGAACAATCCACAAAATATTCAAGACAATCCCAACACTATGCCATGGAACCCGAAACCACCCATTTCCATAGGGGCAACAACAATACATTTCTTTCTTCCGAATTCACACATTACATCACCAATTCCATACGTTAGCAACAATATTTTCATCAAGACAAGAAGCCATATTAAAATCACATTGGCTCCCCAAAACAGCCTACACGATATTACAACTTCAACATAAGTCATTAAACTTTCATTCTCACCATATAATTCTCAACAACAATAGCTAAGAGCAATAAATAAATTTGATTCATTCTTCCTTCACAAAGCAGCCACCATTCGGCCAACACATCAACATACACAACCTCATGCATTTCATCCATTTCAACACATTACAACATGCTCAAAACGTCCATAACAATATCGACCAAACACTAAATGAAAATTGTTCATCACTCCTACATGGCATCATATACTCACGGCCAAGCCTCAATATGCAACTTCCATGCTTTTCATTCATTTCTACATATTACAACATATACAAATCACCTATGAAAACATATAAACAAAATTAATCTCACCTTCTCCATTCAACTTTGTCACTCGGCTAGGATTCCAAATTGCAACAACGAATGACTTTCTCCCTCCAACAACCACTCCATGTCGTAGAGAACTTTCCAAATAGTAGGGAAACAAGAAGAAAATAATTTTTTTCCATGATTAACATGTTGGGACCGAGTTCGCCAGCCCCTTGGCCGAACCCTCTCTCTTCCTCTCTTTCTCTTGAATTTTCTAGAGCTTAAAATGATAAGTTGTGCCTTATAATTCATCCCTTACATATATAATATATATATATATATATATATATATATATATATATATAATTGCTTGCACATGGCCGGTCATGTGCAAGCTCCTCTTCTTTTTTTTTTCTTTTTTTTTTGCTTTCTTTTTCTCCAATTTTCTCAAATTTTCTAGAAATTTCCATAAAAGATAAATAAGTCTTGCATGGTCCTCTAATATCCACATATATATATATAAGTCCCTTACAAAATATGAAATAAACACATGTACATCTTCATGGCTTAAAATAATTGGCCAACCATGGGTGGGACCCACGGCCACTTGGCTTCTCCAAGAAGTCATGAACTAATAACACTTTCCAAATTCCAAGTTCGCCCTTATCATTCCATGACAATAATATTTATAAGCGACTTGCGCATTCAAACAAAATCGGAAAATGGCCTTGCCCTTAACTTTTCACGACTAGCTCGGAATGTCCCGGCGTACGAAATGCGGGATATAACATCACTTATAACTTCAAACATAATCCTGTCCTTTGAGCTTATGTGACTAACCTATGATGCAACTCAACGCACGAAAATACGGGATGTAACAATCTAAATCCAAATACTAAAAGTCTGAATAATAATACATAAGTAGTCTCAAATCATGTCTCAGAATAGAAAGCGAGACATAAGTAATAGGAGAGTCTTCAAGATCAGCGGACGCCATGCTCACCCTGAAAAACTCGAGTAGAAGCTAACGAGTCGATCAGCCGCGGGTCAGAGAAGTAGATCCGACCTAGTACTCTGCATTCATAAAAGAATGCAGAAAGTGCAGGTCAGTACATCAACAGTACTGGTAAGCATCATCGGCCGACCAAGTATAGTTAACACAATTCAGAAGATAAAGCAGATAAACAAGGAATCTAGCAAGTATAAGTCAATATAATCAAAATTAGGTATCCATCATCGCCTACATAAGCATCTAAACCCAAATCTGTCAAGTCCGAATGTACCCGGTCCAATCCAATCACCACAATAGAATCATTACGATCTATCATCATAATAGAATCATCACAATCCAGTCATTACAATATCTCAATCAAGTCATAATGCAATGCAGTGCAATAATGGTATGAATATGATGCCATGCCATGCAAATGAGGTGTACACATGTACTCCGGACGGAAATATCGACGTCTCAGTAGCATAACCCAGCGTGACTCATGAAGTCAAAGTGCCACCCGTCCTGAATCTTTGCCCAACAGACAGACGGGACCTTGGCTAATTGCTCACAGGGGAAGTCTCACCGGCACCACCCTGGGGGACCCGCGGAGCCCATGCACTAACAACGATTCCGGGATAACATCAGAATCGACCATGCAATAACGATGCTAGAATATAACCATCGGACATCGGCTTCCTCACAGTCACTCAAAAGAGTATGTCAAATATAAGTTTCATAAATCAATGATTTCGGAATTGAACCTCGGACATCGGCCTCTCACAATCACTCAAGTAAAAAAATTTATCAAATATCAGTATCATATAAATAATGATTCCGGAATGGATCTTCGAACATCGGCCTTTTCATAATCACTCAAGTAAAAGAGTTTATCAAGTATCAGTTTTGCTCAATCAACGATACCGGATTATCACCGGGTATCGGCCATGCATGAATACGAGAGAATGTGTGCAATGCATGTGTCAACAATCAACAATCAGGTTTAACATCACAAGTACCATAACGAGGTATGCCAACAACGCATCACATCACAATACCAACAGTGGGTATGCCAAAATATATCAAGTCAAGTACCAACAGTGGGTACGCCAACATGTAGCAATAACTTAGGTACCAACAGTGGGTACACCAATATATATCGAGCACCAGTACTAACAACGGTATCTCATTACTATCCAAATCAGGACGACAAAACAGAACTCGATATCAACCAACTACACATGGTATCAACCATCCAAATGGAACAATCAAGCACATATAACGGGGTGGCTAGTCCCAACACACATCAGAGCCCAACCTAAGGCAATATCCATCCCGATTTCATACCCTAAAGTTCACATCTTTGTCTCTGACATTATAATCTAAATATGTGATTCACTAAATGAAGTCTCACTAAAGGTAAACCATAACCTACCTGGACTGCCGAATCGCAACACCAACAAGTTGCTCTATTACCTTGCCCTTCCTCTGAAGCTCAGAACCAAAGTAGTCTAAGCATAATTGAATTCTATATTAGAAATCATGAAGAATGATACTAAGATTGCTATGATATCAACTAGGTCCATTTTAACCCTAGAAATTGGGAAAACGGGCCCACAAGGGCAAAACGAGAAATTCGCGGGCAAAATACCAAATTAAGTACTAGGGAATCATAATCCAACCATTAATTGTTGATTTAACTCAAGAATTGGTCTAAATCTGATTTCAAGTAAAAACTCCTAAATTGGGTATAAACCCTAAGTCTCCAAATCCGAAATTCAATGTTAAAAGTGGGAGATATATGATCAATAAGCTTAGATTCATCAAATTTTAGCATTAACATCATCAATTTATCATACATGACCCTAAGGAAAAATATCCCCAAAACCCTCCTCCAAATTCCATCTCTAGGGAAATGTTAAAGGGATGGGAAGAATCTAGAATGATTGTGATTAAGGAAGAGTAAAGGAGTAGGCAAAGTTTACCTCAAAGAATTTCTTCAATTTATCTCCAAGAAGAGTTTCTCCAAGCCCCAATATCGAGATATGAAATAATGAGGGTCTAAGACTTATTTAAGACACATTTAATGAAATATAATTGCCTGTCACCGCTACAGCGGATGGAATGCCGCTACGGCGGCTAAGTTACCGGCACAGCGGTGCCGCTGGGGTGGCTCTTGTCACACCCTAATTTCCGATAGGGCATGATGGGCACCCGACCTTTACTTAGGGCCGAGCGAACCCGCTGACTCTTGTTATACTCGTAATCATCTCTTTGGGCCCTTAAATCATGGCGAGAATGCATAAGGAAAGCTTTTCAAAGAACAACATACTTTTCGTCTTTTTCAAATCAAATAAAATCGTAATCATAACAAAATTTTGTAACATAATGCATAATGATACATCGGCTTACATAGCCGCTTACAAAACTGACATCTTATATACACGACACTGTCTGCAAAGTCTCTAACATAACTCCAGATACCATAACAAAAGCACTCTGACTCGGCAGCACTCCGGGAGGAATGGAGCTCGCCAATCCAGCTGGAACATCTTCTACTCGTCTGTATACACCTGCGTGGCATGAAACGCAGCCCCCGAAGAAAGGGGGTCAGTACGAAATATGTACTGAGTATGCAAAGCATGAAATACAGTAAACAAGATCGTACTGAAATAAGGAATACAGAAAATCGTAAGACTTGCCTTTGAAACATAAATCATGCGTGTCAATATCATGTCAAATTCATTATGGAACTGAGAAACATAATTAGAAAATCATCTTGTACATATGCATAGATATAACGTGCCCCGGCCCTCTAGTGAGGGACGCGGTAAGTAAAATCATCAGATGCATATACATATAACGTGCCCCGGCCCTCTAGTGAGGGACGCGGTAAGTAAAATCATCATATCATGTACATATAACGTGCCCCGGCCCTCTAGTGAGGGACGCGGTGAATGAAGTCATCATATGCCATCCTGGCCGCCTCCCCATATCATCATCATATCATATAACGTGCCCCGGCCCTCTAGTGAGGGACGCGGTGAATAATGCAGTAGAGTTGCACGAATACATGCCCACCCGGGACGCGATGAAGAAGTAATAACGACTCGCACGAGCGAGTAGTGAGAAACCACGCGCATAAATCACTTTCAAAGACTCAATGAAATAATCTAAATGAAGCATGTCATTTGAAAGTCGGAACAATAATTATATCGAATATCTTTCGGACGCCGGGAAACATATCAAACATCATGAGCATATCGAAGAACCGTAGGGACCATAGTCATACATCAAACCAATCGAGCCCGCCTATGAAAGTTACGGGCATTATACGTTATAGAATCATTTGCGAGCATATCAAAGCAATCCGGTTCCGTCTATGAAAGTTACGGACATTTTTAGACATAGGATATTTTAAGAACAAAAATTCTTTTTGCAACATTTGAAACCCAATCATACGTACAACTTAAGGACCATAGTCCGACCATATAAAGAATGTCAACATCAAGAAACAAATAAGAATCGTAAACATACATCGGGACTTAAGAATGGAGTTACCCCCAAGGCACATATCATGTCATATCTTACTTACGTCTAAGACATGCCAAAAGAACGAAAGGGTAAGCTTTACATACCTTGTCCGCTCCCTAAGCTAATCCAAACTAAGTCTCGGCTTCCCAAAATCTACAACAACATCATTAAATACTAACATTAGCTACGAGCACTTAGGAATTCAATCCGGTGGCACTTAATTCTCTACGAGAAATTTGGGCAACATTTCCCTATTTATATGCCTAACTGAATCCTCAATTCGGTAACCAACAACACCAACAACAATACCAATAGTATTAACATCATTTCCAATACCGACGTATGCCATAAAATAGCCCGCTTTTGTTTTCTAAATTTCTCAACCAACCAAATTCGCGATATAACTATTTAATAATTTTATTTCCGTAAAGGAGTCGAAATTCATATGAACAACATCAATAACAACAGCCTTCACATTTTACAAGGTAAATACATTTATTTTCATCCAAAATTCTCTTCAAATCTCCTTCCATAATTTACAACACCAACAAACGAATTTATCAGACTATTCCCTCCGTGCTAATCCATTAAAATTCTAAATAAACTCATTAACAATGAAAAGGAACCGTATTCATACCTTAAGCATGCATCCCCCACGTTATCACTCTTTTCCTTGGTTGATTTTTAGCTCAAATTGAAGACAACATAGCGTACAACACTTTGCTCTTCATGGGCTTCGGAATTCGGGGCTCGAATTCGGTCAAAATTGGTTTTTCTTCTCTCAGGCTCTTCTCTCTCTCTTTCCAGAATTTTCTGGTGTTCTTGGTCTGAAAAATGAGAGGAAAGGGCTGAAATTTCACTTAAATAGGCATGGGTCATGGGCCTAACCCGATTGGGCCCGGTTTGGGCCTAGCCCACTGATCTTTCCGTCTTAAAACGTCCATATATCCTTATCCCGATGTCACCTGTGGGCCCACGACCTATGGTTGAAAATATAATTCAATTATATACAACTTCTATCTTTGGTATTTTTCCAAATTCTAAACTTATAATACCGTTTCTGCCCCTCGAAGTCAGATCACCCGAAAACGTTACTTAAAAATATTTGTTTGGAGGACTTCCACTTTGATTTGGCTCAAGGGTCCTTCTTGAGTTATGTTTAACTTCACATATGTGATTCATATAAATTGTTTCATGTCCCAAAAAAATCTCAATGTGTGGGCCCCACCTCAGCTTGCGAATAATCCGACGTACAAAAATACGAAATATGATACTGTCAACGTGAGTTTAAATTATGAAGCAACAACATGATTTTCAATTTTTAAGCACGTTAATAAGGACCTTCCAATTGGTTGGAATACTAGAAGAAAATATATTTTTTTTATCACTATTTTTGGGCTTCAATTTTTTTGACCACCATGGCCGAATGGCCTTCTTTTTTTTCTCTCCAAGTTTCTTGAATTTTCTAAGGGTGAGAATGATGAAGATGATTTAATTAATCATCTTCTAATCACATATATAAAACATCCATGTGGCCCATGGCCCACACCCATGTGGCCCATGGCCACTTGGCCACTTTTTTATTTCATGGATTTTAACCTTCCAATATTCACTTTTAACCCCAAATTTTTCCTTAATATTCCATGCCATTAAAATCATAAGCAACTTATGTCTTAAAACAAAGTCGTAGTTAAAAGTCTCTACTTCGCCTCCCGGAATAGTCTTGTCCTTAACTTATCATGGTTAACTCGGATTGTCCCGATGTACGAAATACGGGATATAACAGCTCTGGTGCGTCCATTGCGGGCACCAGACACCAGATTTCCCAAACTTTTCTAAGTCTTCAATCGAATTTTTGGGTTATTCCCGAGGCCATCTGCTCACAACTCGACCACCTAAACCCATACAAAAATTCATTGCGAACGCGCTCGTGGTCTCAAAATTTCCAACGAAGGCCTCGTTGATCGAGTCAACCCCCGATGCCTTGATTCTAATTTCCCATCCTAAGTCCCGAAATGCATCTGAATGCATTAGGAACCGAACCAAATACCCATACAAGTTCTAAACAACCATCTAGACCTCTCGAAATCGATGGAATTCCAGAAAAGGTCTGTTTGCCCAAAAGTCAACTTTAGTTCAACTATTATTCACTTTAAGCCTATATTTTCACCAAAGTTACCCGAATTCGGGCTTGGAACCCCAGGAAGCATAATAACGGTCCCTTTGGGTCAAAGGCAAGCTAATCAATGCTCGGGAATAGGCAAAAATACCGATAGAACTATAAAGACTAAACGGGTCATTACATTATGTCATGTACTCTACTAGAGGCTCGTAGACAGTTGTTATGTATAGTCAAATATTGTATGGCCTTGTCAGCTTATGTACTATTGCATGGATGTATATGACGGCTCTGTCGGTCAGTCCACTATGTCCAGCTTTTTATGTAGTTATGTCCTTTCAGACTTGTTTTATTTTAGTCTGTTATTTCTGTGAGTCAGCAAGTTATCCCATGGCGGCCCTAGGCCCACCTATGCTTATGATTACGTTACGGATTTATGTCTAGTGGTACTCAGCAAGTAAGGCCAGCTGTCTATCATGGCCTTCTAGTTTGGGTCTTGACAACATATTTCACGCGTACGTTGAGCAATGTCTAGTAGAGTCTTTCAGAATGGTACGTAGACGCTCGTACCCATCTACGAGAGGGTATATGACATTTAGGAAACTTCCATTCTTTCATTCCTTTCGTGCTACTTCATTCAAATTTGTATATGAACATCCTGGTCCTATTCTCTCACTAATGATGGGAACACGTCCTTGGATTCTTATGCCAGTGGCTTGATATGACGTTGCGCGATATGGTATGAGATTTGTCACTATGATACGGACGCACGACCAAGTTCAATTTCTAGCTATGACTTGAACATTCGGTTGTGTGGGATTGTCATTTAGACTCATTTAGTTTGTGATATTATTGGGAGATGGGAGAGATAATATAGGGGCTGCATAATCGCCATGTCTTCAATGATTAGTTGCTCGAAAGTCAAAAAAGTGCAATTATGGCTTAACAAGAATGATTTGCTCGAGGTGTGATTGGTTTGGGAAAGTTTCAGCATCGTCAAAGTTTATTTTGATAGTTTGGGTGGCACAAGTGTGTCAATGGCAAGTCAATGATTCAACAGTGGCAGAGTATAAATGTCGACATATGGGAACAAGTTCAAGCTTAGGGAGGATCGTCAGGTTTGACAAGAGGATAGAGACCGTGTTAAGACCTTGAAGGGAAGTTGAGGACAAGGACATGAGAGGCGACTTATGTGATAAGGTGTGAGGAAGTAATATTTCTTAGGGTATGATGGTAAAAGTACTTCTTTGTCCTATGGGATGGAGGTGTAAGGAATCGAATCTGGATAAATCAATCTCCGCTGTATGAAGAAAATAATTGGTATCTTACGTGCTATCTGGATAAGGTTACAAGATGTACGAGTGTGGATGTCGTATAAGGTTATAAAAAGTTAAGTTGGGTTTTGACATGACAGAGTTGTAGTGGTGGAGTAAGAAATTAGTAGTTTGTGGGTTCTTCCAGTAAATGGCTATTTGTGCTAGGTCAAGTGGCAAGGTTACTTGTGACAGGCAACTGTGATCCTTCAATAAAGGGTGTGTTCATAGGTTCTCTTGGTATTTCGAGGTTGGTGATTTATTTATAGAAATAACTCTAGTGATGGGCAAGTGTGAAGTTTTAGAACTCAAGGATGTTATCAGGCGTTGCATCTAATTTTGGACAAGGGGTGTGGACATTGTATTTATTGTGTAAGACTCGGCTAGTTCCTGCAATTACTGGTGGTATGACTCTGTGGAGTTGATCGAATGAGAGGGATAATCACACGATTTGTTAGAGGTGTTCTGGTTTGGAAATTAAGGCAAGAGGTGGTTTCTTCGTGGGCAAGCATCATTAAGGACCCTTGAGTGAGGAGTCAGACAATAAGTACATTTGAAGTGGCAGGTCAATGATGGTTTTGAATGCGATTCAAATTGGGAAGAGCATTTCAGAGTTTAAGTGAAGGATCCGGAATAACCAAGGGAGGTGAGTTCACTATAGAAAAGTTAGGTATCGACGTTGAGTTAGTAAACTCATACACCGAAGTGGAATAAGGATTAGTTTAGTTAAAGGATTATGTTTGGCAAGGGTACTTCGGTGAAGTTATATGAGAACGTTAGTAAGATTGTGTGTACAGTAATCAAGGATTGCCCTACGGATTATGGATAAGTTCAGTGGTGGTTTGGGGTATTGTATCGCTAATGATTGATTCTTGTTGGAATACCTAGAGTTGGTCGGTATTTTTCTAGCGGAGAGACTTCATGAAGAATTGTACATGTGATGCGCCAGATTTAGAGAAGTAATTAGTTTTGAAGTCTAGTGAGGTAAGGGAACTCTTGGTTGTGTGAAGGTGTGGCATATTACTATCTCCAGGATTGACTGCTACTTTGCAAGACTTATGATATTACGGTACACTCTTGAGCGGGTTTGAGTGAAGTTTCAGTCGATAACAGTGAATAAGGTTTGGAACATAACATGTAAATTGAAGAATGACGATAGATGCATGGTTGAATCAGAATCGAAAAAAGTAAGGTACATTCTCAGAAAAGGAAAGGACTTGAATTCAAAGCAACAGGATTACTTGGGTCAGGTGTAGATTATGGTGGTATTGTTTTGTATCATTCAGATAGGGTGTGATTGTTGAGTATGCTTTAAGAAGGAAGTCTACAGAACTTGACTAAGTGTTGTGACAAAGTTCTGTGAGGTTTCGTGATTAGCGACCGGTGAGAAGCAAAGTTTAAGTGACTGACGTGTGAAGATCGATGGAAAGGTGGCTTGTGTTGTACCAAGATGGGTAATTTCGTAGAACTCTTCAAGTGATGAGTTAGAGTTGTTTAACAAGAAGGAATCTTGGAAATCTCTATAGTTTGAAAGTTAAAGTTATATTTTTGAGGTGAGACTATGTTTGTGGTAGTAGATTAAGTTGAAGTGTTGTTAATTGGATAGCATGGGTGAGTATTTTGGACATTAGGACTTGGGAGGAATTCCCCAGGGTATGGTACAGGGATTGTAAGGGTGATACGTTGGACCTTGCTAAGGGCGTAACGAGGTATTACAATTGGAATTCTATTATTGAAGGTGTGGTATACAAAGCTGCGAGCCTTCCGTCAAGTGTTCAGAATTGCGAGCGAGTTAAGGTAAGTACAGGGGGAATTTAGTGGATTTAGATTCCATAGAGCTTCTATCAGCATTGCGTATGGGGTGTGAGTTGAGGATTGTCACGACCCAACTAGGGGCCGCGACGAGTACCCGATACTTGTACCGGGCACCCCCGTATCATACGTCTTATCCTTATCACTAAGTGGGCCATATGAACATTAGCACTTTTTTTTTCTTAACAACGTCGTTAATAGCATACATATAAACGAGTTATAGTAATCAACTGTGCTGACATATTGCACGGCGGCAAGGACAACTAGGCTATGAAACATCTGACTGTACATATCTGTCTACGAGCCTCTAAACAAGATACATGTAATTACAAGTAGCTGACTTTGCTGTATCCAAATATGTATACACAAAGGTAGTACCCAAAACAGAAGCTCCGGAACAACTGGAGCGCCTCTCGATGTACCGCTGAAAGAGCTCCTAGGAGTCGAACCCGTCAACTTTGTCTACTGCGTGGCATGAGACGCACCCCGAAGAAAAGGGTTCGGTACGAGCGATTGTACCGAGTATGTAAGCCATGAAAATAATACAATGAAGCATGTAACATATGAGCAATAACAACATATGGGACCCAAGATCATATAACGATATAAAAGGATAATCTGTACCTGTAAGTGCCTCTCAGGCGGATGTCATGCTTGCTTATTATATATATTTTTTCAAAACATTTCTTGTCATATACATGTGAAAATAGAACAAGTCATAGCGCCGAAACACGTCGGCTCGCCCCGCGTATGCATCCCGCGTCCGGGATGGAATTACGCCACCGACCGGGTGGCAATGCGTCTATAGCGCAACATGTGTCCCTTCCCCAAATTCCCCACTTTTCATATACATATCATATACATGTCATGTACATATCATATAAGCAGCATGCATAAGAACCCAAGGAAAGTCATGTGTCTATCGGAGTGACGTAAGGTCGGTAGCCCCCGATTACCTTATGGAATAACCATGGTCACTTCGTCTCACCTTGAAGGAACAATCATTATAAGGCGAGACCATCAATGAATAGCAACACCACGAGAAAACATAAAATAAAATTATAAAGCTTCTATGAAAGAAGTAATGGAAACCGATATGCACGTACATCGAGACTCGAGTAACAAACATAAAAACACGGTCATCATGTCCCATTGGGTCATCCACAGAGATTTCAAGGCATTTCGATTTCATTTACAAAGGTTTCGGACGTTTGAACATTACTTTACCTTAAAGCACAAGTTATGGATTCAATTCTATTGAATGAAAAAGGAACAAATTTAGGTGTCGCTTCCGAGGGGTAGGACTTTTCCCGAGGGTCGGATTTCGACCTATAATAACTAGGACATGCCAAAGGAAGGAGAGGTGGCCTTTACATACCTTTTCCGCTTTGCACACGTCTCCAAACTCAAGCTTCAAATTTGCCAAAATCTACAATTTGGTCACAATTACCAAATGTTAATCTTAACCAATATTTGTCTATAAATAAAATTTGGGCAGCACCTACCCCAATATACATATAACATCCCCGAGAATTCGACTCGGCCATATTATCACTCAACAAATCCGAGAATGAAACTCGGCCAAATCGTCAACCAACAATACCAACAAGCCACTTATATTTAATTCAACTCAATCCAATTCCTTTCAATGCAATTCAATACAATTCCATACAATTCAATATAACTTAATACAATTTAATTCACATGATATTCCAACAATACCATCAATATACTACTTACCCACATCTTCCAATTTATGAAACAACAACAACATTTCTCCTTCTTTCAAATTCAATCACAACAACCCAACTTTTATTCCTCCGAACCATTAAATCTTTATTCTAACATCATAGAACCTACCATAACAACAATTTCCATTCTAAATAAAATCAATTCACTACACCCTTCCATAATCTATCATTCGGCCAACACCCATATGCATGTTTTTCATGGCTTTCCATATTTTCCATACATTACAACAACCAACACACAACACAACACAACATAACACACAACACACACACACACACACTCACGGCACCACACACACACTTCCATAACACATGAATTTCATCCATTTTCATGCACACAACATACTTAAACATCCATAACACATAAGAAAAGGATTAAACCTTACCTTTTTCCTCACTTCTACACTTGACTCAATTTAACAACTTGTATGGATATGTGTTTTTCTTGCTCCACAAGTCACCTCACCTTACTAAGAACTCTTCAAGGGATTGTTTGGCTATGAAGAACAAGTTGAGAATTCTCTTTTTTTTTTTTTTTTTTTTTTGCTTCGGTTTGCTCAAGGCCGAATGGCCATCCCCCTTTTTTTTTCTCTCTTTCTCACTTTCTTGTCTCTTGAAATGTCTAGAGAAAAATAAGATGAACAAGTCATCTTCCCACCTATATATACTTAGTCCCTTCCAATTACAATTAAACATATTATCCCTTGCTTGGCTTGAATTCATTTGGCCAAATATTGCAAGTGGGGTCCACGGCCAAGTGGCCCCTTTTCTTGAAAATTCTAGCAAATTTCTCTTAATTCATGAAAAACATTTCCCTTAGTTCCAAATTTGCCCCTAGCCTTTCTCCGTATTTCCATGAGTCGTTTTGCGAATTTACCTTTTTACCCCTGGCCTTTCTTAATATTCCCACTTTACAATTTTCCATACGCAACTTGTGTCACTTGCCTTGACTTACCCAAGGGTACAAAACACGGAATGTAACAAGGATCATGAGGATTTAAGTCATAAGGTATAACTTCTTAATAGTAGGTTGATGAGTTGAGTGAAATTTTAGCTATTAGAGTCTAGGGTGACAACATCGGATTGCTTATTCATGAGAAAATGATTAGAATCGGTCGCCACAGATGTGTGGAAGGAGTATGATGGGTTTCGTGAAGGTTTGAGTCAGTTTGGTGACTATTGGTGATATTCAAGGAGTGTGCAATTATTTTCGGGTCAAATTGTGTAAATACAGCTGGGGGACTGTGTGTATATTTACCAGTAGAACTTATGGGTTTTCTAGTAAATAATCTTTATGGATTCGATGGATTTAGGTTTTAGAATTGGGATATGGAAACTATTCAGACAGTTATAATGGTTTACACTAGGACTGGCGTTGTAATGGGGTGGTACAACTGGTTATGGGAAGTCTTTGGGATACTCAGTTGATTTTCTACGAATTTGGCACAGCAACGTAGTCACTAGGGTGGTGCGCATGGTATGTTGTTGAAGATGTATGGGGAATGGGACAATGGGTGTCGACTAATTAGCTTCAACTCAGTGAAAGGAAACAAACAGAATTGGGATTAGCACAATCGGCACTAGATAAGATCAGTTTTTTATAGAATTGCTTAGAGTCTTCCCAGATAAGCAAGGATTCCTTTCAAGCAAAAGGAAGTCATGATTGGGCTTATGGCGTGTGTCTATAGGTTTTTATGGAATCCTGGGTGAAGGACAACCTTGAAAGGTGTGAAAGAAAGATTAGTAAGATCAGAATATTTTACCGGTAAAGAGTTGGCAATGGTTTGTGGCTACATCTGAAGGATTATGTTATTTAGGTTGATACTTGAGGAACAAATCGATCGGTTTTAGAGGTGTGGTTATAATCAAAATGAGGGTATTCGAGCGGAGTTAGTTCTTATATTCGAGGATCAACTGTGAAAGGATCTTAGGTTTTGAAGATCAACTGTGAACCAACAGTGCTATCGACATATTCCTTGCCCGTGGAGGCTTCCATGAGGTTTGTAATAGAGGTTCCTTGGCTGTCGTCAGGTTTTGTAATCTTCTTTATCAATCGTGGATGAATAATTATTTAATTGGTATCTGATATAACGGCCCATTTGGTGATCTTGTTGCTTTCCCTAGCTTCTTTAGGGTATAGTTGACTTGCGGGATGGGTGGAGAGGTTTCTGAGGCAATCGGGTAAGCCGTGGTTGGTTTTTAAGATTTTAGAACCTTCTAAATAGAATAAGTGAAAAAGTGTTGAATCATAGTTGACTTTTAGGTAAATGAGTCTTTTTGGGAATTTTGTCAGTTCCATTAGGTCTGGAAGGTCGATTATGACTTGGTAGAATGGTTGGTTCGGTTCTCGAACCACTCGGGGGTACTTTAATCTTTTGATGGAAATTCTAGTTTTAAGGCATTTGGGGGTTGACCGGGTCAAGACTACCCCATTTGGTAATTTCGAGGGCGCGAATGAGTTCGTAGCACCATTTATACTTTGTATGCATGTTTGGCTGGTGTCCGGGTGGTCTCGGATGAGTTTCGGGGTAAAGTTGAGTGAAACCAGAAGTTTCTGTTTTTCTAGTGCGCCGCACCTGCGAGTATCCCACCACACATGTGGGTCTGCATCTATGGATGTTGGTCCGTAGGCGCGGCAATGAGTGGTCAATGGCAGGTCCGCCCATTCGGTGTATCTGTAACAACCTGTTAGGTCATTATATTCATTTTGACCATTTTACCCATGTTGACCTAGTTCCCGAGATTATAAGCTATTCTAGTGAAAACTGAAGGATTTAAAATCCTTAAATGAAAGCATTTGACCAATAGTTGACTTTTCGGTAAATGGACCATCTTCGAATTTTCATCGATTCTGTGAGGTTTGGAGGGTCGATTATGACTGGATGGGGTGGATGGTTCCATTTTCGAGGTGTTTGGTTGCATTGTGGGCATTGGTTGGAAACTTGATTTTATCCGTTTGGGGGTTGACTTGGTAAATTAGACCTCCGTTGGAAATTTCGAGGCCATGAGTGAGTTTGTAGCGTGTTTTTACATGTTTGTTATCTGATTTGTGTACGGGAGGCCTCAAATTGATGTCGGGAGTTTGGGATTGACTTGTGAAAAAATAGATATTTCTGGTTTCTGTTGTGTTCGCCATGACGGGTTTAGTGCCACCACAGCGGGACCGCCATGGCGAGGGCCTGTGCCTTTATGAATTTCTGCCATGGCGGATTGTCTGACAGCTATGGCGATCCTCGTGACCGCCGTGGCGGATTGACAAGACCAGATCATCATTTTATCTTCCTAAGTTCGAATCATTATTCCAAAACACCAAAAACCTAATTCTAAGAGCTAGGAGATGCAATTCTTGAAGATATTGGGGGAAATCAACTATTGGGGTAAGTTTCAATCTACTGTCTAGCTTTACTACCTCCTTCTTTGAGTTTCCATAGTAGTTTATGGTCCTAGTATGGGGGTGATGAGACTTAGGGTATTATTCATGAACCCTTTTTATAAATTGATTAAGTGTATCTCCAATTACTGTTTATATCATCTAGAAGTGTATATTAACTCATTCTAGGATTGAACTGCTCTATAGTTCAAGAATCTAATCATGAGACTTAGGGTTTCACCCAAATTGGGGGTTTTGACTAATTGATGAAATTGAAGGGTCTAATGTGATTAGAAACCCATGTAATTAAGGATTATGATTGTTGGGACTATGGATAGGGTAATTTCACCCTTAATTTCTGGTTTTACCCGTATGATTCGTTAGGGGTATTTTGGGCATTTTTCCCTAAATCGTTTCTTCTTCCAATTAGTTGGTTTATTGCTTACTTAGCATTACTATTTGTTAGACTTCGAGCGATTCGAGGCACTTCGTAAAGGGAAGGCTCTGTTGGAGTAGTTCGTGGCTCCAGTTATGCATTCGAGGTAGGTTACGGTTTACTTGAGTTAGAATTTGATTAGTGATTTGTATATATAGTAGAATTTACAGGAGAAAGCATGAGTAGGTCTCCGGACAGGATGTTGGGTTGGATATGCTCTTAGGTTGGTATTGATTTCTGATTATGTGGGCTCGTCGCCGTTACTTTATGTATTGAACCATGAGGTGTATTTGTTGTGTTTTTGGAAGGAAAGGGTTGATATATACTTTTGTGTTGATTGAGATAGTTTGTTTGATTTATTTTATTGTTGAGCTGATTTATCTAAGTCTTGCTACTGCTTATGGCATTGTGACTTGGACTCTTATTTGCATTTGATTTCATTAATTGATCATACTTATATTGAGTTGGTGTTTCATATTGGGGTTCTAGACTTGAACCATATCATGAGATTCATCGGGTATACAAACATATATATAAGGCACATTTGACGGGGGTGAGGATGTGGCCTAGTTGTGGACTCATGGTCAGAGGTCGTGGACTCGGTAGAGACAAAGGGCAGTACCAGCTAGGGGTAGAGCTCTCATGGCTGGTCAGGCCCGTGCTAGATCAGTTTCTCCTGCGCCACCGGCGGTTCAGGGTGAGGAGGCAAAGTTGGGACCATCACCAGGTCAGCCAAATATCATAGCTGCTCCCGTATTATCTGGTACTTTGGTTCGTGTATTGAGCCTGCTGAATGGATTGGCTGAGGCAAATGTGTTACCAACTACCCTAGATGGCCAGAGAGTGAGATTAGCTGACCAGATTCCTAATAGATGTTGTGCTCTAGGAGCACAACACGCTGCAGATGTGGCTCCACGTATGGATCAGGCTCCAGGACCAGATATTTTCCCTAGACCAGTGGCAGGCCCCGTGGTGACCGGTGAGGAGCATGACGTATTTTGGAGGTTCACCAAGATGAAACCTCCCATCTTCTATAGCACAAAGTCCAAGGATACTTATGAGTTTATTTGATTATCATGAGAGGCTCCACAAGATGGGGGCGGTTGAGAGCCATGGTGCAGAGTTTTTGACAAGCCAGCTTTTGGGTGATGCCAAGTTATGATGGAGAGCTTATGTGGAGTGTAGACCAGCTGGGTTACCTCCGTTGACTTGGAGTCAGTTTTATTCAGTCTTTCTGGAGAAGTACATGCCACGTACTTTGAGGGATAGGAGGCGTGACGAGTTTGGCAACATCGAGCAGGGGAGTTCTTCAGTTGCTGCTTATGAGGCCCGTTTTCACTCTTTGTCCCGTTATGCTCTACAGTTGTTGCCTACTGAGGCTGAGAGAGTTCGGAGGTTTGTGAAGGGGTTGAACACTGCTTTGAAGTTGTCAGCCTTTCAGCTTGTACCTTGATAGCATCCATGGCAGCTCAGAATCATTGAAGGACATGGATGAAGATTTGGAAGTTCCAAGAAGACCCATGACAAGATCTCAAACAAGGAAATTGCAAGACAAGCTTAATGGGATGCAATCAACAATTCAAAAGTGTTATGATGGCAGAAGAGCTCCAACCCTATTCAGATTTTTTCCTCAAGTCTTACACCTATTTGGAGGCCCAAATTAAAGTCAAAAGTGAGACTGAATGAGGCCCAAATCAGCCCCAAAAGAAGAAGTTTCCAGCAACCCAAATTAGCCCAAATATTAGTTTCTAGAATAAATATTTAATTGTTGTTTTAATCTATGTTGACTTGCATTGGTCTAAGTGTGGGTAATCTTCTAGGTTGTTTTAATCGATGTTGACTGCATTGGTCCAAGTGTGGGAAGTCTTCTATGCTTCTAGGGAAGATAATTCCCATTTATTTCTATTTTGTCTATTTCCTTCTTTAGAACTATATAAATGGGTGATTGTGCTTCATTGTAGATCAAATTTTGAAGAATGTATTATATTGAGAGTGCTTTTGAACCTTTGTGGCATTACTTTGGAATTTATCTTTCAACCTAACTAGTTCATAATTCAAGGTAGTAAGATAATTTATTCTTTGATATCTTTGATTTCTTTTTTGTATTCTTTCGAAGGTGATTAGTTCTAAATAATAATTGTTGTCTTAAGTTACTCACAAAGCGGTCAAGATCCGAATCTACTGTTTTTGATTTGTTATCTCAAGTGAAGGCGTTAGATTTCTTCCAATAAATCTATACGTTGTTACTTGGATTTTGTCAAGACTTTAGAACCTACGTTCTTGGAAATTCGTGGATTGTTCCTTCGAATTTCCCATATCTTTTATTTTCTAGTTTTTAGATTCTTCTCTATATTTGCTTCCGCACTTCTTATATTTTAATTATAAATTTGGGATCTCCCTAACTTCGTTGTTATCAAGTGGTATCAGAGCGGTTCTATCAAGATTCCGTTCTTGATAATCTTGGGGATTTCTTGAAATTTTTTTTTAAAAAGTACTTCGTAAGGTGAATGTTGACGGGAAAAAAAAAAGTTTAGCGTTTGCTCTCCAAGAAATTTCTTCCATCTATTTGTTTTCTAAAGATTAAGATAGAAAACAAGAAAGGGGATCCTAGATCTTTAAAGATAAGAAACAATCAATTTTTTTTTTCTTACTTCTTTTATCTTGTTAAAAAAAAGTCCTTTTTGTTCAAGTCTTGTTTCAACTAAATTCTAATTCTTTCTAGGATTGGTTCTTCACTTTCTTTTAGTGCCCCAAAATTCTTTATTTTACTACTAAGGGCTTGATTCTTAGTGGGGTTTAATTATAAATCTACAAAGTGTTTTCCCAAAGGTTATTTGAGTGGAAAAAGGCAAGAGTGAGTGAGAACAATTGAGGAAAAAAGCCAAAGTTTGAGTGATAAACTATTGTTTTTGAGATGACCAATACAGGTGGCAGTGATGATGAAAGGAGGGCTCGTCAAGAAGCCGAGATCCGAGGAAGAAATGACTTCACTCTACAAGCTATGCACCAACAATTCGAAAGATAGGCCTTGCAATTTCAAGAGAAAAGATGCCATTGCTGAACAAAATGAGACAATAGCTAAACTTAGGAGGGGAGATCAACATGTTGTATAACCGCAAAATAATCCTAGGCCTCAAAATAGAAGAAATGTGCCCCATGCCCCCATTGTAAATCAAGAAAACCCTATAGATGATTTTGCTAATGATCTTGATGTAAATCTAGATGGGGTCGGGAGAGATAGGAGGGGACAACGAGGTAGAGTGGAAGATGATAACATTAATAGCATAAAGATGAAGATGCCAACTTTCAAGGGCACAAGAGATCCAGACTTGTACCTTGATTGGGAGCAGAAAGTTGAAGCCATTTTTTATTATCACAACCATTCTGAAGCTAAGAAGGTAAAGCTTGCCGTTGTTGAATTTTCTAACTATGCTTCTATTTGGTGGAAAAAGCTTACAAGGGATAGACAACAAGATGGAGAACCACCCATTGCTACTTGGCCGAGATGAAGAGAGTCATGAAGAAGAGGTTCGTGCCTTCCCACTTTCAAAGAGACCGACAAATGCTTCTTCGAAGATTGGAGCAGGGAACTATGACTGTTGATGAATACTTTAAAGCTATGGATATGGCTATGATCCAAGCTAATTGTATGGAAGAGGAAGAGGCCACTATGGCTAGATTTCTTAATGGTTTAAATAAAGAAATAGCTTATGTAGTAGAGATACAACAATCTGTAACTTTATATGAGTTAGTGGATATGGCTGTAAAACTAGAAAAGCAAATTAAAAGAAAGTAGCAAGCTAGCTCGTGGAGGAGTCGGCCAAACACCAATTCAGAGAAGCCATGGCCGAAACAAGATGTGACTTCTAGGCCTCAAGAAGACAAGGGGAAGGCCAAAGCAGATGACAAAGAGGGAGGTAAAACTTTTAATCCTAAATCATCTAAACCTTACAGTTCTATTCAATGTTACAAATGTCATGGAAGAGGGAATATGATGCATGAATGTCCAAATAGAATAAATATTCTCATGAAAGAAATGGTGAATATGAGAGTGAAAAAAGTGAGGCAGAGGAAGAAGAGGGAGGTGTGAGTGAAAATAACGTAGAGTTGCCTAATAGTGGTTTTGTTGGGGTAGCTAGGAAGATTCTTGATGGAGAAAATGAGAGTAAAAAAGTTAGAAAGAGGAAGAAGAGGGAGGTGTGAGTGAAGATAGTGTAGAACTTCTTTTTAATAATGGTTTGGTTGCAGTAGTTAAGAGGATTATGGCTATCAATTTGGGAGTCAATAGTGAAGAACAAAGGGAAAATATATTCCATACTGGCTGTGGGATAAGGGGGAGAACTTGTTCTATGATTATTGACAATGGTAGTTGTGCTAATGTGGTGAATTCACACTTGGTAGAGACGTTAGGGCTTGCATGCATGAAACACCCTAAGCCCTATAGACTCCAATGGTTGAATGATAGTGGTGAATTGAAAGTCAACAAACAATGCATGATTTCATTCAATGTTAGCAGGTATGAGGATGATACTCTTTGTGGCATCATTCCTATGCAAGCTTGTCATATCTTGCTTGGTCGTCTATGGCAGTTCGATAGGAATACTTTTCATGATGGAAGAAAGAATAGATATTCACTTGAGCTTAATGGCAAGAAGTATACTCTTGCTGTCACGACCCAGCTCCGTGGGCCGCGACTGATGTCCTACTTGGACACCCCAAACAGACGTACATACTAACTCGTTATATTTTTATCTAACTCAAACTTTCATATTAATTATCTCAAACAGATTAAAAGCAAATATTATCTTAAGCGGTCGCGCGTGCAAAAATTATCATATCATAGTCAAAAAGGGCGGCGGAATACACTTCGCCGAACAGATATACACACATATACGAAAGTACGGGCCATTTATGCCGCATCCAAATCTGATAGATTGGCGGAATGCACATCGCCAGATACATACACATGTACAGACAATTAGGCCGTCTTGGCCGTAATAACAAACGGGACCGCATTAAGACACAGATCATAAACAAACGAACGCACACATGACCCATGACCCACATGTATGACTACAGGCCTCTGCAAATCAAAACAAAACATATGACGGGACAGGGCCCGCCGTACCCCAATTAATCAAATATACAAAAGCATAAACATCACAGAAGATAGGTACCAACATATGGGCTCCGGACCTAAAAGGAGCACTCTGCGATAGCAGAATGTAGCCTACAGTGGGACCACGAATCTGCGTACTGCGGGCATGAAACACGGCCCTCGAAGAAAGGGGGTCGGTACGAAAGATATGCGAGTATGTAAAGCATAAAAATGCAATCCAAACCATAGCGAAGTGAAAGGTACGGAGAGAAAATACCTGGATCAAAATATCAAAGTACGTACCGAAGGCACATATACATAATGCAAATAGAAAATCATGCATAAGGCTCGGGAACATGGTCACCACTCCGACGCCGGGTGCCACGACACAAAGATACTCCGGAGGGTTTCAAATCTCCGTACAACCCGAACACAACATATGATCACAACATGTCATATCATCAAACATATCATAAGCCATATCACAAAGATAACTCCATAGACGGAACCCGGCCCTATGCGAGGTCTCGGAACCGTAACACAAGATATCTTGCCCGAAGTTATCATGGTGCGCACGATCACAAACCGGCCCGGGAACCGGCGAACGATATCATAGTACTAGGCACGAGCAGAGTAGTGCGGAAACCATATGCATATACACCATTAAATTCCAAGACTCGACAAATAAATACGCATATATATATATATTGAGATTAGAAGGTTCAAAATAAGTATCGAGTCATCACAAATTAGTATACAAAAGGTATGAGTCTTTAAATTTACAAAACTTTCGAAAAATACTTCATAAGCCATTTTCTGGAAATTTGGTATCGTTTACATTTAGGAGCTCTCAAATAACCTATGGAGCAAATCAAACGGAGCCTTAAATGCGTAGGCAAAAGTCCCCTCTTTATACCATACGAAGGTGGATCAAGTAAGACAAACGAAGGAAGTCTCGGGACTAGTGGGCCCACCTCGGGTCAAGTCGAGGTGGCGGACACGAATTACGAATATTAGACTCTATGGAGTCATCCATGTAAACTTCAAAACGATTCTATCACATTTGTGCAAACTATGGATGTTCGGATAGTTTTCCAACAACACATAAGAATTATAATTCAATTACATTGAATGAATAGTTCCTAAAATCAGACTCGGATTTTAATGAACAGAATTGCCCCCGAGGCTCAAATCTCAACCTAGTATGTCTAGGACATGCCAAAAGAAGGAAAGGGATAGCTTTACATACCTTTTTCACTTCTTACGCTCGCCCAAACTCAAATCCCGTTTGCTTCAAAATCTACAATTGGTCATAGTTGCCAAATATAAGTTTCAAGCTTTTATGCATTCAAACTTAAATCCATATTTGTCTACCGAAATTTCGGCAGCATTTCCCCTATAAATTCAACATCCCCGAGATTTAAACTCGGCCAAATTAGCAGCAACCATACCAACAACAACACCAACAACATCAGCAATCGACTAGAAACGCATTCTAACATAAATAGTTTTCTTTTCCAAATAATGCAACAACTTCCAATCCAACTTGTATTTTCAAATCTATATTAATATTTTCATGTTCATATACTAATTTAAGATCATTCAAACACGGGCCAAGAATATTCCAAGCCATATATCTAATATTCAACAATTCCATCAATTCCATATTTCACTCAAAATTCCTACATATGCAACAAAACCATCACAACACATTTTCTACTTACAAATTCATGATTCATTACAACCATCCACACCTCACAACTTTGTTTCCATAATATCTTACAAATTATGCTAAAATGACATAATCTTCTCCAATCAATTCCAATGCCGACATAAGCCATTTAACTTTTATTTACATAATAAAGATCACAACAACGCATCTAACATACTAAACAACATTAATTCATTCTCATTCCACCAACCCATACCACACGGCCAACATGCCAATTTTCCAACTTCATCCAATTTTTCATCCCACTTTCATTTCCAATACAAATTCCACAATAACCACAACTAAAATGCAACATAAAATTCAACTCATCCTAACTATACAACATAGCATATATACGGCCACATGCACATGCACACCCACTTTGCAAACTTCCATATTTCTATATATTCTACTCATTTCCATATACTACAACACAAACAAACCTTCATAACATAAATAAAAGGGATGAATTCTTACCTTTTCCTTCCAACTTCTTCACTTAACTCAAGTGTTGAATTGATGAAACAAGGACTCAATCTTCCAAAACAACTACGCCAAGTTGTAAAGGGACCTTGAATTAGTATGAATACCACAAGAAAATAATTTTGGAAGCAATATTTTCAAGGGGTGAAATGGGAGATGTACGAATGGCCTTCTCTTCTTGTTCTTGTTTCTTTTGTTTTCTCCTTCTATTCTTTCTCTCTTGAAACTTGGATGGAAATATTACTCGAGGCCAATTTAAGACATACAGGAAATGGTATTAAGGGACCATGGGTTGGGCATTGGTCTTTTGGAAATTAAGCCATATGGCCGGCCACCCATGCCCCTTTGGGCCTCATTCTTTCCTTTTTTTTTTTTGAGCCCAAACAATTATGGATCCCATTTTTTTTTGTAATTCCCGAAACTAATTCCCAAAATTTCAATTTTGCCCTTGACCTTCTCCCGTATTTCCGCTTCAATAATTCTCATGAATATCACACATATGTTAAATAAAATAAAAACATAGCCTTATTTCCCACAGGGCAAGATTATTCCAAATTTTCCAAATGCGCAAAAACACGGGATATAACACTTGCACCTTTAACTCCTTCTCGGGTGCTTAAAGATCAAAAGAGTTTGAGGGAATCAATGGAAAAACAAAGGAGAAAGAAAAAAGGTGAGCTTGAGGGAAAAGAAAAGAAAGAAGGCCAAGAATTAGAAAAAAAAAAAAAGATGGCCAAGAGAGAGAGAAGAGAGTGCAAGTGTAAACAACTTAAGCAAAGATAAGAAAAAGAGGTAAAAAGAGGGTTTGAGTGGAAAAAAAAAGTTTTGGTGAGAGGAGAGAGGCTAAGGAAAATAAAAAAAGAGTTTCTATATAAAAGCCAAAGAGTGTTTGAATGCAAGTAAAGAGGGACTGCCCATAATACTACTTACTTACAAAGAAGTCTTGGTTAATTCTGAGCTACTAACTTCTTCTTTGCCAAGTAGTGTTTCTTCTCTTTTGCAGGATTTTGATGATATCTTTCCTGAAGATATTCCTAAAGGTCTACCACATTTGTGTGGAATTGAACACCAAATTGACTTTGTGCCTAGTGCACAGATTCCAAATAGGCCTACTTATAGGAGTAATCCTAAAGAAACAAAGGAGTTGCAAAGGCAAATTGAGGAGTTGCTTCAAAAGGGTTTTGTGCGAGAGAGCCTGAGTCCTTGCTCCGTTCCGGTTCTATTGGTGCCCAAAAAGGATGGATCTTGGAGGATGTGCGTGGATTGTCGAGCTATCAACAAGATTATAGTAAAGTATTGTCATCCTATTCCTCCCCTTGATGACATATTGGATCAATTGCATGGGTCCAAAATCTTTTCTAAAATCGATCTAAAAAGTGGTTACCATTAGATTCGAATGAATCCTGGAGATGGATGGAAAACTGCTTTTAAGACCAAATATGGGCTTTATGAGTGGTTAGTTATGCCTTTTGGCTTGACTAATGCACCCAGCACGTTCATGAGATTGATGAATCATGTTTTTCAGGATTTTCATGGAAAATTTGTGGTGGTTTATTTTGATGATATCTTGATCTTTTCCAAAACTCTAGATGAGCATGTATAACACCAAAAACAAGTTTTTGAAGTTCTTAGAAAACAATAATTGCTAGCTAATCCCAAAAAGTGTGCCTTTTGTGTGGATAGTGTGGTATTCTTGGGTTTTGTGGTCAGTTCTAAGGGAGTTGAGGTTGATGAAGAGAAAATCAAGACTATCAAAGAGTGGCCTAAACCTAAGAGTATAACTGAGGTTAGCAGTTTTCATGGGCTTGCTAGTTTTTATAAGAGATTTGTTAGAGATTTTAGCACCATTGTTGCTCCTCTAACTGAAGTTATCAATAAAGATAAGGTTTTTACATGGGGGAAAGACCAAGATTAAGCTTTTAACTTGTTGAAATAAAAATTATGTTCTGCTCCTCTTTTGCAATTACCTAATTTTTCTAAATCTTTTGAGGTTGAATGTGATGCTTCTGGAAAATGAATAGGTACTGTTTCGAAGCCCATTGCATACTTTAGTGAAAAGCTGAGTGGAGCTACATTGAACTACTCAACTTATGACAAAGAGCTATATGCTTTGGTAAAGGCTTTAGCTACACGGCAGCATTATTTGTGTCCTGGAGAGTTTGTGGTCAAGACTGATCATGAATCCTTGAGATATTTGAAGAGCCAAGGTAATCTTAATCGTAGGCATGCAAAATGGGTTGAATTCTTTGAAACTTTCCCATATGTGATTGCTTACAAGAAAGGAAAGGAGAATGTGGTTGTTGATGCACTTTCAAGAAGGTATGTCGTGGTCTCTACTCTTACTTCTAAACTGATAGGTTTTGATCAAATAAAGGGCCTTTATGCTAATGATTCTGATTTTGGCAAGGTTTTTGCGGAATGTAAGTTGGGTCCTTATGAGAGGTTTAATCTTCAAGATGGATTTCTTTTTAAGGAAAATAAATTGTGTATCCCTAATTGCTCTTTGCGTGAATTGTTTGTTATGGAAGCACATAGTGGTGGACTCGTGGGACACTTCGGAGTGCCCAAAACTTTGGATATACTTGCTGAACATTTCTTTTGGCCAGTCATGCGAAAGGATGTTGAGAAAGTGTGCTCTCAATGTCTTGAATGTAAACAAGCCAAATAAAAAATGTTACCACATGGTCTTTATACCTTTACCTATTCCTACTTCCCTGGCTTGATATTTCCATGGATTTTGTGTTAGGTCCGTGGAGAACTAAGCATGGTAAGGACAAGATATTTCGGTGGTAGATAGATTTTAAAAAATGGCTCGCTTTATTCCATGTTTGAAAACTAATGATGCATCACATGTGGCTTATTTGTTTGTAAAAGAAGTGGTTAAATTACGTGGTATACCTAAAACTATTGTTAGTGATAGGGATGCTAAGTTTTTAAGTCACTTTTGGAGAGTTCTTTAGGGATAGTTGGGAACTAAACTACTATTTTCTACATCTTGTCACCCGCAAACTGATGGGCAAACAGAAGTAATTAATAGGACTTTAGGGAATATGTTGAGGGCTGTTTTAAAAGGAAAATTAATGTTTTGGGAAGAACATTTGGCCATGGTAGAGTTTGCCTATAATAGAACTATCCATTCTTCTACAAGTAAGTCTCCTTTTGAAGTTGTTTATGGCTTTAATCCCCTCTCCCCCCTTGATTTGCTGCCTTTGCCTACTAATAATATTGTTAATCTTGATAGTAGGAAGAAGGCTGAAATGATGAAGAAGATTCATGAACAAACAAGGCTTGCAATTGAGCGGAAGAATGAGCAAACTGCCTTAAGGAGAAATAAGTGGTGAAAATCTGTTATTTTTAAGCCCGAAGATCAAGCATGGGTGCATTTCAGGAACAAAAGGTTTCCTACCAAAATAAGATCTAAACTAAACCCAAAAGGAGATGGCCCATTTGAAGTCCTTGAAAGGATTGGAGACAATGCTTACAAACTTGATCTTCCTAGTGAGTATAAAGTTAGTGCTACCTTCAATGTTTCTGATCTTTCCCTATTTGATGCAGGTTTAAATTCAAGGATGAATTCTCTTCAAGAAGAGGGGAATGATAGCATCCATGGCTGTCACGACCTGACTAGGGGCCATGACGGGTACCCGGGGCTAACCACCGAGCACCGCTCATTCTATTACTCATTCTGCGGTCATTCATTAGTCTCATGCTTATAATCATAGAAGAACCATTTCCACTGGAAACATATTTACATTATATACATAAGCCCTCCGGCTATCAAAATAATATATATATATATATATATATATATATATATATATATATATATATATATATATATATATACATACATACGAAAAGAAACCATGAGACCATACTACCCACACATGCGTATCTACGAGCCTCTACTGGAGTACTAGACATATGGACGGGATAGGACCCCGTCATGCCCAAAACATATATATATACACAAAAGAATAAATCAGTGGCACCTCCGGAACAATAGAGTGCTCTCAAGTCAGCTAACCAAAGCTCTACGAGTCCGGATCACCTCCCCCGTCTACCACTCGTGGGGCATGAACACGGCGTCCAAAGAAAACGGACGTCGTACGAACATTGTCGAGTATGTAAGGCGTAAATGAATTGAACATAATAGAGGAATCATAAGATATAAGATGAAGATATAACCTGCGTAACTTTTAAGGGTGGATACATTTCATACATCTATCATATATAATCATAGTACATGTATCATCATAGCGCATACATCATCGTATCATATATATATCATCATCGCTAACCCGCGTCCGGATATGCCGCCTACTAGTGGTGTTATGCCCGACCCTCTAGGCTCGGTGTAAACATAGCAGCCCGTCTTAGCGGTGACATGCCCGGCCATTTAGGCACGGTGGAATCGTGTGCAGCCCGCCTTTGCGGTGACATGCCCGGCCAACTAAGCACGGTGGAATCGTATCGTCATATCATCAACATAAACTTATCATTATCACACATCTCATAGGCATATCATAACCTTATCATAACTTAGCATCATCATACATTCATCATTAATCACACATTAAAGCTTGTAGGCAACCATGGCTATGTTGGGGTGACATGAGGTCGTGAACCCCCGACTACGTTATTGTTATATCCCGTATTTTTGTACATTCGGATATTTTAAGCTAATCGCGATAAGTTAGGGACAAGACTATTTTGGGATACGAGGTAGAGACTTTAACCTCCGATTCTTTTTATGCACAAGTTGCTTATAAATTTTAATTGGTATGGAAATAGTAATGGAGATTAGGAGTTAATTAACCATGATTAGATTATTAAGTGGGGATTAAGATTTAATTATTCATTAATTGGCCATTAGTGGCCGTGTGGGCCCCACCCATGGCATGGCCAAATTTGATTGGCTCAAGCCATGAGTGGGACATGTGTCCAACCCATGGACATCTCATAAATAGTAAGTTGATGACTAAGAGCTTCATTTTATCATCTTCACAACATAGAAAACTTAGAGATGGGAAGAGAAGCTCTCGGCCATGGCTGAATTTTAGCAAGCTTTCAACCTTGATTCAAATTGATTTTTCAAGGTGTTTTAACCAAATTGGAAGGGCAAATTATGACGTGAAAGTAGTCATTAGGGCAGCAAGAACAAGTATTGTTTCAATTCACAAATCCTAGCCAAGTTGAGAAGTCAAGTGTTAAGGTAAGATTTAATCTTCTTTTACATGTGTTAAGGGTGGTTTGAACGTATTGTAACTTGTAGATATGGATGAAATTCATGGAATTATGTATGTTGGTGTTGAAGCCGTGTAGGGGCTGTTTTGTGTAGAAGATGGTGAACTAATTTTACTTAGTATTTTGGTTGTTGTTGTTATGGATTTTATGATGTGAATGAAGGTATTTAATGGTTCATGTTGAAGTTGTAATTGCTTGTGGGCTGTTGTAGAAGTTAATATGGTGTTAGTATAGTTTCTTGTATCTAAATGGATAATGTTGTTAACGTGTGGTTGTTGGTATAGTTTATGAATTTGGATGAAAAGAATGTGTTAAGGAATGTATAATTGTCACGACCCAACCCCGTAGGCCGCGACTAGTGCCCGAGCTGGACGCTAACATACATGCATGTTAGCTATAATCAGTCCACAACTAGCATGATAAGAAACTTATATATAAAAGGGCAAGATGTCGTCTCAAACTGTTACATATGTATATATACCAAAAAAACTGCTTCTCCGTGGGGTCACTACCAACAGATAACATCACACATAAGCGGCAAGGTTATCCAAAGATGTGGGTGCACCCCAACTAAACATGAACGCAAGCCGACAAGGCTGCCACTACGAATGGGAACGTCCCAAAACATATATCATACAGACAGAACTGAACAACAACTATATACAAACCCACACATATGTCTACAGACCTCTAAGAGTAACAACAGTATCATATGACGGGACAGGGCCCCGCCGTACCCCTGGATAGACACATATATACAACAAAGGATCTGTACCCAAAGGAAGCTAGGCTCCGGAAGAAGGGAGCACTCCAAGATAGCTGAATCAGGATCCTAAGCTGGCGGATCACCAAATCGAGTGTATCTGCGGGCATGAAACGCAGCCCCCCAAAGAAAGGGGGTCAGTACGGAATATGTACTGAGTATATAAAGCATAAAAAAAGTACGAAAAACGGGATCATACTGAAATACGGGATATAGAGAAACTAACACAATAACCAGAATAACCAAAAAGCTTACCTTTGAAACGTAACTTATATGTGACCATATCATACCCAACTCATTATAGGACTTAGTAACATAATTAGATAGTCATCCTGAACATATGCATATATAACGTATCCCGGCCCTCTAGTGAGTGACTCGGTAAGTAAAATCATCATATACATGTACATATAACGTGTCCCGCCTCACTAGTGAGGGACTCGGTGAAATAAGTCATCATATGCCCTCCTGGCCGCCATCCCCATATCATCATATTATCATGTCATCGTATCATCATATATATATATACATATAACGTGTCCCGGCCCTCTAGTGAGGGACTCGGTGAATATATAATAAAGCTGTGCGTGAGAACATGTCCTGGCCCGGGACTCAGTGAAAGATGTATCAATAAGCACGAGCGGAGTAGCAAGCAACCATATACATATAAGACATCATTTGAGATTCATTAGACACGTAAACCAATCAACGCTCGAGTATTAAAATGATAGTCATGTTAAGTTTCCGCTAATGTCATTAAGAACTATATTAAGGAAAACCTCAGAAGTCATAAGCATGTGTCAAGTCAATCCGGGTCAGTTTACAAAAGTTATGACATTATTCATTATAGGATCTTTTAGGAATAGGAGCTTTTATACATCACTTACTTACTTAGTCATATAAAAGACTCGAGGGCAATAGCCCGATCATCATAAGGAATTCAATATCAAGAAGTGAAAGGGTGAATCATAAAACATGCTCGGAATATGAATAGAGTTACCCCAAAGCTCATATTGTTTCATGCTTACATCTAGGACATGCCAAAAGAAGGAAAGGATAGGCTTTACATACCTTTAGCGTTTACTCGCAACGCAACGCAACTCACATACGCTGCCCAATAGTATCTCAACCTATATTAAGACGTCAAGAATTACGATTAACTTACGAAGAGGTTCAAACGCATCCTAGAGTTAGTAACTCCCTTCTAAACAATTTGACGACATTTCCTTTACATTCAAATCAACTACGTACAATCAAGCCAACATCAATGGTCATGCGTTCAAGTGCTAACCCGAGACCATTTAAACAAGACTCGACAACGCTTCGGACAACCCACACAACATCTCAAACAGCCCAAGCAATACACCATATCACCCGAAATTCCAATTTAACAAGAACAACAACAACACATTCTTTTCTTCCAATTTCTTGAACTATACCAACAACCACATGTTGACAACATCATTTACATAACTATAAAAAACTATGTTAACATCATATTAACCCCTACAACAGCCCACAACAATTACAACTTCAATCTAGAATCATTAAACCTTCATTTTCTCCATACAATTCATAACAACAACAATCAAATACCAAGCAAAATTAATCCATCCTTTCCACGTACAACAGCCCCTACACGGTTTGGACAGCCTTCCAACATCAACATACATAATTTTTATACACATCTACACATTACCACACGTCCAAATCATTCACAACACACTCAAGAGAAGATTGAATCTTACCTTATAGACTTGGTTTCTCAACTTGGTTCCAACTTGTGCTTTGAATTTATTCTTGTTTTTGTTGCTCTAAGCTCAGCTCCACATTATTATACACTCCCTACTGAGTTGAATTACTTGGAAAAATAATTTTTTTGATCAACAAACCTAAGCTTAGTCTCGGCCAGCCATGGCCGAGAGCTTTCTCTCACTAGCTCTTAGGGTTCTTGGCTTGGAGAAGATGAAAATGACTTGCTTAGTGGAAGAATGATTCAGCATTTTACTATATATAGGAAGCCTAAGGGCTGGACATGTGTCCCACCCAAAACGTGGGCCAATTATAGTTGGTCACGTCACGGTGGGGCCCACACGGCCACTATGGCCAATTAGTGATGTGATTAAGCATTAATCCCACTTTAATAATCTAATATTGGTTAATTTATCCCTAATCTCCAATATTATTTCCATACCAAATAAAATTTATAAGCAACTTGTGATAAAAACAAAATCGGAGATTAAAAATCTCTAGCCCGTATTCCAAAATAGTCTTGTCCTTAACTTGTCGCGATTAGCTTTAGAATGTCCCAATGTTTAAAAATACGGGATATAACAATAATAAACATAAATGGTTTGTTTGGCATGTCCGTAAACGTTCGTGAAGTTATCGGGCATCCTTACGTTACTAGTTAGGGGTTGTCTAATGTGTTGTTGTTGTTCTTGTCGAGCTTGAAAGATTAATGGTAATTAAGATTGTATGTTGTGTTGTGTGTTGGTTGGGCTGTTATAAGGTTGTTTAGATGAAAATGTTACGACTATGAATCATTAAGAGTAATTTGAATATGTAGTAGTCGTATGTGGATTGTTATCGAATGTTGGAATGTGGGCTGTTTTGGAATGTTGTATGGGGGGGGTCCGGAGCGTTTCTCGAGTCTTGTTTTGAATAGTCTCGAATTAGTACTTGAATGTGTGGTTATTGATGTTGGCTTGGTTGTTATGTAATTGGTGAAAATAAGGGAAACGTCATCTAATTATCTAGAAAGGAGTTATTAACGTTAGAATACGTTTTGAATCTCCCCGTAGCTTAACCGTAGTTCTTGACGTCTTAATATAGGTTGAGGTACTATTGGGCAGCGAATACATGTTGTGTTGCGAGTAAACTCTAAAGGTATGTAAAGCCATCCTTTCTTTCTTTTGGCATGTCCTGGACGTAAGTAATGTACGACATGAGCTTTGGGGGTAATTCTATTCACTAGTTCCGAGTATGATTTATGATTCTTATTCACTTCTTGATGCTAGAACTCTTAGAATAGTCGAGCTACTGCCCTCGAGTCTTTTATATAATTGGATAGTAAATAATGCATAAAGGTTCCTATTCTTGAAAGACTCCATAATGACTAATGACCATAACTTTCATAAGTGGTTTCGTATTAATTTGATACATGTCTATGATCCTCGAGGCTTTATTTGATATAGTTCATAATGATATTCAAAAGTCGAGTATGACTATCATCCGATACTCGAGCGTTGATTAGTCTACTTATCTATTGAGTCTCAAAAGATGATTTATACGCATATCGTTACTCACTATTTCGCTCGGTGCATACCGATGTTACATCTTTCACCGAGTCCCGGCCGGGTATGTTATCACGCACATTTTACTATATTATCCACCGAGTCCTCACAGAGGGCCGGTACGCTATATGATGATATGATGATATAATGATATGATGATACGATGATATGATATGGCATCGAGTCCCATGATGGGCCGGGTACGTGTATACGTGTACACGACTTTATTCACCGAGTCCCATAACGGGCCGGGTACGGTATATGATAATGATATGCATGATTCCATTTGTAAGGCACCGCATGTGACAAACTTCTTGGCTATTATACTAGTCTCCCGGAATCCCTACTTCGCAGTTAAGATCTTTCTTCGTATTTCATGCTTTATATACTCAGTACATATCTCGTACTGACTCCCTTTCTTCGGGGGGGAGGGGGGGATATCTATTCAGCTATCTTGGAGTGCTCCCTTATCCCAGAGCCTAGATTTTTAGTACAGATCCTTTGTTGTATATATGTGTTTATCCAGGGGTACTGTTACACCTCGCATTTTGTGCGTAGTCAGAAAAATTGGAAATAATTCGGAATGGTAAGAAATAAGGCTTAAATTGGATCCTACTTAATGTGCATGTGATGCCTAAGGAAATATTGATGCGGAAATGTTAAGGAAGGTTAAGGGCAAAATTGGAACCTTGTAAATTAGTCCCGTGAATTTCTAAGAGCGACCCATCATCAATTGGTCTCAAAAAAAAAAATGAAAACTAAGGCCCAAGGTATAGGGGTGGCCGGCCATGCAATGGCCTTGGCCAAGTCCATGAAGTGGTCATGTGCTTCACATGTGACCAATTAATTAATTATAAGAAGGAGTGGCTTCAAGAAAATTCAAGAAACAAAGAAAGAGAGAACAAAACAAGAGAAGAGCAAAAAAATTGGAGACCATTCGGCTGGCCATAGTGCAATTCACCCCTCAAAAATCTTGTTCCAAAAATTGGTATCTTGTGATTTTCCTACTAAATTAAGTGCCCCTTTACAACTTGGTGTAGTTGGTTTGGAAGAAGGAGCACGCATCTCTCTCTCCAAGTTGACAAGTTGTTCTAGTGAAAAAGCTTGAAGAGTAAGGTAAGAATTCACCCCTTCTTATTGTGTTATGAAGGTTTGCTTGTATTGTGGTATGTAGAAATGTGGTTGAAAGTATAGAAATATGGAAGTTTGCATATGGAAGTGAATGCATGTAAGTGGCCGTGTGTGTCCTAGTGTGTAGTATGACTATGTTGAATTCTATGTTATATTTTAGTTGTGGATATTGTGAAATTAGTATTGGAAGTGAAAGTTGAACAAAAAATGGGATAGAAGTGGAAAAAAAATGTATGTTGGCCGTGGGTTATAGGGGTGATGAACTAATGAGGAATCTATTTTGTTTAACATGCTAGTTGCGTCGTTGCGATCTACAACGTAAATAAAGGTTTAACGATTTTAAGTTGGCATTAGAATTGCATATATGTTATTATAGGAAAGCATGTGTGTTAACATAGTTGTTATGTAATTATGAAAAATGTATTGTTTAAGTGCTAGTTGTGATTGTGGTTAATGAATTTTA